>NW_011499856.1:1547750-1553668 GCF_000495115.2 Populus euphratica
AGAGTAAACCTAGTTTTATTTTATGCATTGAGATATTTTGTTTGAGTTGTTTTTGAGTATATGTCATATATTGTTGTAGGTTCTCCTAACGATCCTCAATAGGATTTTCGGGTCTTTCGTCTGACGTTCCTTTAGTTCTATATTTTCCGGGTGAGTGGGATAATCTTTAATATGCATATAATATAAGTAAATATGTATGTTGATTATATGATGAGTACGATTAGTTAATCTCTTGAATATTTATATTTATATATTTTGCTTTGTTTTCCGAGTACTCATCTATTCTTGAAATTTGCACTCGCATTTTGTTGAGCTAAATTCTATCTGATATGATATATGTTTATAACTTGATATATGACTTGTCAGTAACTCCATGCTAACGGAGAGTAGTTAGCCTATGTGCACATAATATTCTGTATACCTAGCTAGTGAGAGAAGCATTAGCCTGTGATGACTGATCATCCTACAGTGGTCACTTTCGGGTGTCATCTGGTCACCTTCGGGTGTCATCTGATCTCTGACATGTATTCCACTACGTTATGATAATATGTTCAATATGTATATGTATATGTATATCATTCTACTACGTTATGATAATATGTTTAGTATGTATATGTATATGTATATCAAGATATCAAGGCATAATAGATATTTACAGAATCATCAAAGAAACGTATATCATATCAAATATAATTTAGCTCGATAAAATACGAGTGCAATTTCAAGAATAGATGAGTACTCGGAAAACAAAGCAAAATATATAAATATAAATATTCAAGAGATTAACTAATCGTACTCATCATATAATCAACATACATATTTACTTATATTATATGCATATTAAAGATTATCCCACTCACCCGGAAAATATAGAACTAAAGGAACGTCAGACGAAAGACCCGAAAATCCTATTGAGGATCGTTAGGAGAACCTACAACAATATATGAAATATACTCAAAAACAACTCAAACATAATATCTCAATGCATAAAATAAAACTAGGTTTACTCTCCTAGGTTTAGGGACTAAAATGATAATTATCCAAATAGGGACCAAAATGTAATTTTACCAAAACTGGACCAAACTGTAAATATATAACCATACTGAAATTTCACCCATAAACCATCCTTCATTCTGTCCAGAACGAACTAGGGACCTAAAAGTAATTTTTATAAAGTTTAGGGACTAAAATGTAAATTCCTAAAATTTAGGGACCAAACTAAAAATATTCCAAATCAATTATCAAACTGAGATTCATCATCCTTAACCTCATAATAACACTGTCCAGAATCTCAAAATACCATTAGGGGTCAAATTATAATTTTCCCAAAGTTTAGGGACTAAAATGTAAATTCTTAAATTTAAGGACCAAACTGGAAATATTCCAAATCAATTATCAAACTGAGATTCATCATCCTTAACCTCATAATAACACTGTCCAGAATCTCAAAATACCATTAGGGGTCAAGTTATAATTTCCTCAAAGTTTAGGGACTAAACTGTAATTTCCATAAATTGAGGGACCAAATTGAATTTTCGTCATTTTCAACCTCAAACCCAGAATTGTTCACAGATTACCTACTGTTCTTTCCAGACTTCCAACTCAACATTCACAATTTATACAAATCATAACTCAACATTATCATCTTTACCAACAATCTCTCAAAATCAACTAATTAATTAATTACCCACAATAATCAACCCTATAACATTCAAATTAATTCATCAATTAACCCAAAACATAAATTTTCTAAACCCTAATATTTATCAAAACATAAATTTAAATTTCAAACAACGCATTTATACATTTAACAACCTAAATCTTACCTTTAAAGTTATTTCCTCTCAATCTTTTTCCTTTTCTTTCTCTTCCTCTCTTTTCTCTTCTTCTTCTTCCTTCTCCCTTCTCTTTTACGGTTTGCTCTAAAAAACACAGCTCTTTCTTTTTGTTCTTTTGTTTTTTTTTTTTCTATTTATATTTATCAACTATTATTCAATTACTATAATATCCCTTATTTATTTTACTCACTTCTAAGCTTTTAAGGGCTTTGTTGCCTTTTCTTATTCCTTTTTATTTTTCAAAACATTACCTAGACATTTGCAGCTCTAAGCCAATTTAGGAATCAAGGTCGATTCTCCTGCAAGCTAGTAGTCCTTATTTGCAACAAGTAAACGAAAACATATTGCACAACCTCACATCTTGGATTTCACTTTCTGAACGAGCTCTCTTCTGAGGATTTTTCCTGAAGCTGATTTAGGTACACTACTGATGAAAGTCACCTTCCGCAATCTTTTGAAAGGTGCCAGCTGCAAAACAGAAAAAAATTGATGGTGAACTCAAGGAAATGATGGCATTGGTGAGCTTATCACAGAAAACAAAATGTACGGAGTGTATATTTTTAAGCATTTCAACTTCATAAAAGGAACTTGATAGCAAATTACAGCAAAAACTTATTCAAACATCACATGCAAATTAAAGAAAGAAGCCGTCATTTTTTTAACAATGAGGAACAGAGCAGCTGGGCTGACCATTATAGAGGACTCAGCACAGCTTCGTCAACTAGATGGCATGAATTTATTTTAGAAAATAGAATTCAACAGTTATGATAGTGATAATACTACATTGCTATATGTGTTACCCAATCTTCGATTGTAGTACAGAACAAGTTCACCCAAGTTTTCTGCAGTCATCTAATGTTAATCCAAAGCAAGACCTTCAGAATTCATGGTTACCAAAAAGGTGGTAGACGAAGAAAATGAGTCAAGCATAACTGTATTCTACTAAATGAACTATGATTCTCAAGAGAGCATAACATTTTCCATTATATGCCACTAACCTGATCAGAAATAAATTTCTGAACATCTTCTTCTGTCAGTGCGCTGTTGGGTGAGCGCACAACATATGCAACTGGGACTGCACCAGCTTCAGCGTCAGGATATCTACAGCGAGTAATACAACTAATCAGCTGTATGAATATTAGATATACATTAACATGGAAGTAGTTTTTTACGATCTCACTGATGTCAGTGGTACAAATGCATGGGTTCAACTTACGGGGTGACAACAGCATCCAAAATTTCAGGATGAGAAACTAGCAGCCCTTCTAGCTCAGCTGGTGCCACCTGGTGAAAATCAATAGAGACAAAAGGAAAACAGAATTCAGTAGCTATTCAGCTCAGAATAGCCAAAGTGCAGGAGCTGTGTTGCAATGTATTTATACAGGCAATAAACAAATTTACAAATATTTATGAATTTTCTTTGCTAGATATTACCTGAAAACCTTTATACTTGATGAGCTCCTTAATCCGATCAACAACAAAAAGTTGTCCATCATCATCAAAATATCCAAGATCTCCAGTATGTAACCAACCCCTTTTATCTATGGTATCTTTTGTGGCTTGCGGATTATTGAAATAACCTGCCAGTGGATTGCACAACATGGTGGATTTAGTTAAATGGATATTTGAAATATGATTCGAGCAAGAGAATCTGATTGTAATCCACAGTTGCATCAAGCTGACCAATCATGCACACAGGAAGTTTGGTCATTTAAATTACCTAGTTAGACCACAAACATTTTGTTTTTGTACTACCACCAAAATTCTAGGAGCCATTTGTGCGAGAACTGAAAGTTTCTCAACGATGCAGGCCAATAAGCATCTTACCTCTCATCATATTGGGTCCCCTAACCCATATTTCCCCTAACTGATTAGGAGGGAGAGGCTTTAGAGTTTCCACACTGACTATCTGGGCCTCAATTCCTGCATTTAGTATTCCAGCAGAACCAGAATGTCGAACACCTATTCTCGGATCCTCCAATGAAACAATGCCACAAGTTTCAGTCATGCCAAAGCCCTGAAACCACAGAGAGCATCTTGATTCAGAAAGAAGAAAATCTTTCGTTTTTTTCTTTGAGAAATCAAAAGGAAATGATTGTTTGTGCATAAACGAGAACATCAAAACATTTTATATTTTCTCAAACTTGAATTATGATTTTCTTAGGAGCTAAAATCAGCCATATCAACTACCTGAATAATTGTAGTATCCGGCAAATTCTTGGCGCATTCCTTCATCAAATCTTTTCCCAGAGGAGCAGCGCCTGAGCCAATATTTCTCAATGACGAAAGGTCATACTTCTTAACCAAATTCTGTTTAGACAAAGCAAGTATTACTGGGGGCACAACCCACATATGGGTCACTCTATACTTCTCAATAGTCCTCAAAACCATCTCAAATTGAAACTTCCCCATTGACACTACAGCATTTCCCATTTGAAGCTGTGAGTAAGTAATCACAGCCAAGCCAAACACATGAAACATGGGCAAGAAACAAAGGAACACATTGTGTATCTCACCTGCCATTACTTGATCCATACTGACCATTAAAGATGCAGCAATGAAATTCCCATGAGTCAAGATCACTCCTTTACTAACCCCTGTAGTACCTGACGAATACAAAAGCGTAGCTATATCACTTTGCTTCACATCACTCACAGGAAACTCAGAGTTAGACCCTCCTAACTCAACCAAAGAATGGAAACTTCTAATTCTTGAATCTGACTCCAATGGCAAAGACACTTCTTTTGGTCCTAGAAAGACAGCAGGCAAATTGAAGCCTTTGACTTTGTCCCATAATTCAGGGACTGTGATAACCAACTTGGGATTGGAATCTTTAATCTGTTTTGAAAGCTCTGAGGTTGTATAAAGAGGATTCACAGTTGTTGCAACAGCACCAATGGAAGTGATGGCCAAGAAACAGATAGGGAATTGGTATGAATTGGGAGCAAAGATAAGAACAGCATCATTTTTAGAGATGCCCAGATTGAGTAAACCATGAGCGAACTTGATAACAATGGATTTGAGCTCTGAAAAAGATAAGGTTATTGACAAATCTGCATCGATAAGAGCTGATTTATGAGGATAAGAATTGGAGTTTCTGAAAAGAAATGAGACCAGAGAAAGATTAGAATCCTTGGGAAGAACAAGTGTTGGTCTTAATGACCTGTATATACCATCACATCCATAACCAGATTTCTCCATGTAGCAGGTACAGAAGTTCTTTCTCTAGGTGATAACTCAAACAGAAAATCTCCCACCTGGATTGAATCTAGTGGAGCAATTGAAGCTGGCGTGTGGTCAGCTAAGCTAAGAGGAGGAGGAGGAAGAGTACAAGAGTGGTTAGAGAAAATATAGGAGGAGGAGGAGGAAGAAGAAGAAGAATGTAATGTTTTGAATAAATGACCAGTGAAATACAATAAAGTTTTTGGTAGTTTAAAGTTTTTATTAGTTTAAAGTTTTTAGTATTTTAAAGTGTGGGTATAAATAAATAAGTAGTAGTATAGTAATTTAATAAAAAACTTGATAAATATAAATAAAAAGTAAAAAAACAAATAAATGAAGTGATCTGAAATTTGAGATAAATGAAGTGATTTGAAATTTGAGAGAGAATCAATAGGAGAGAAAAAGGAGAAAAAAAAGAAATTAGAAGAAAAATAGAAACAAATAAATGAAGTGATCTGAAATTTGAGAGAGAATCAGTAGGAGAGAGAAGGGAGAAAAAAAAAAGAGAAAAGAAAGAAATTAGAAGAAAAATAGAAAAGAGTTGAAGGAAATAAGTTTAAAAATAAGATTATATATAAATATTTGTTGATTAAGTTTTAAATTTGGTTTTGATAAATGTTAGGGTTTTAAAAATTTATGTTTTGGGTTTGATTGATGAATTAATTGAATGTTATGGGTTGATTGTTATGGGTAATGGATTATTTGGTGGATTTTAAGAAATTGAATTGAAAGATGATGATTTTGAGTTATGATTTTGTTTGAATGGTGAAATTATATTAGAAATAAGGAAAGAACAGTGGGTTTCTGTTGAAATTCTGGGTTGGAGGTTGAAGATGATGAAAATTCATTTTGGTCCTT
>NW_011499856.1:1553916-1559710 GCF_000495115.2 Populus euphratica
GAGTATAATGAGATGATCTGGACAGAAATAAAGATTTATTATGATCAGAATTTCAATATATTTCATGGATTTATGATAATTTTAGTTTGGTCCTCTAAATGGATAAAGTTACAATTTGACCCTTAAAAATATGAGGAATTACAGATTAGTCCCTGGCTATAATATTAGCTTTTGTAGATGGGTTTGATGAATAATTGAGGATTAGTTAGTGAAGTATTACCAATTTTATTATTTGTTTTATTATAAATTAGATTTTGAGAAAAGTGTTAATTTTTTAGTTTTTGGAATATAACTAGTTAGTTCAAAAATATATAGAGTTATGGAATACATCCTTAAATAAGTGTATTAAATAGGTTATATATTCTTTTGAGTCATTCTTGAATATGTCTTCTTTGTATTCAGATAATCCTGATATTCTACCGGCAGGACGTCAGTAGGATTTTCTTCGGTGTTTGCTTTTGATTTCTGTTTGCTTTCGAGTCAGGTGAGTGGATAATTTTCCATATGCATGAGAAATATTATAAATATTTGATTTGTTAATATGAATTGAATCATGCTTCTTGGTAATATATTTGGTGACTAATATCCTTGTTATGATAAGCATGATCATTTGTTGAATCCGAATTCTTGATATGAACCAGTATGTATTTTGGATTGACTTCTGAATTGATAGCTCCTTATTTGATTGATGTCATGAGTTGAGCCTTGAGATATGAATATGTCTGTTTGATTATGATTATGACCCTATGGTATGTCAGTCAGAATACCCATGCTAACAGGGTAATGTTAGTCTTTGTGCACATCGTATCTGAACCCTAGTTGGTCGGGGGAGTCACCAACCTGTGTGGACTGATCATCCCACAGTACGGAGCCTCATGCTCATTGCATTTTGATTTTCTGACGATTTTACCATATGATTCTTGTTATGGTCTATTTGTGAAACTTTCTTATAAAACCCTATATTTCTCATTATTGTATTATCTCGTGTGTGTATATTGAACGTTATCTACTCACTGAGTTGTTGAACTCACATTCTCATTATTTATCATTTTCAGGCTTATAGCTTGATAGCAGGTCACTTTTGTTGGACCTTCAGAACCTACTCTTTTGATTGTAATTTGTACCTTTCTTTATGTCTAGTAAGTGCTCCAAAAACTCTAGTATTAAGACAATTCAATTATATTATGAAGTTGATTTTGTTATTAATACTGCGTTGAACTTTGATTGAGTTAGGATAAATTTGTGTGTAAGTTTGGGTTCGTATAAGTATGAAATCTTGGAGGGGAATTTTGTTTATGTGCCGGTTATAGATCCAGGATTGGATCATAAAAAAGAAGAAGAAGAAGAAGAGTACTATAGCAGATCCAGGATTGGATCATGACAAAGAAGAAGAAGAAGAAGAGTACTATAGCTGGATTAATTGCTGCATTCATTCATTTTTGTCCAAACCGTATTCCGTTACAACTGATCGTATTTATAAGAGCAAATAATGGAACAACAGAATTCTGACTCAACATTCTTCTCCGGTACAAGTTGTTTAGGTCTGTTATTGAAACGGTGCGTATTAACTGATGGAGATAGCCCTTGCCATTGAACTAGGATTCGAGTTGCAGCCTGCTACCCCCTTCCGACCAATCTTCGATCCAAGATTGCTAAATCAGTGTACACCATTTTGTTTCCCACGCTCCTCTTCAACTGAGAGACATGGAAGACAGGATGGATTGTCGTTGATGGCGGAAGATTCAATTTCTTCAATCTTCTCAATTATTGCATATGGACCATAAAACTTATAGCCGTTGGCTTGTGTTGTGGTACTGATTTCTGCTTGTAAGGTTGTAGCTTTAAATACACTAAGTCTCCCACATCGAAAACCTTGTCACTTCTCTTCTTGTTTGCTAATTGCTTCATTCTATGTTGTGCATTGATCAAGTTCTGTCTGGTTATTTGTAGAATCTATTTCTTTTTATTGATGTAACTATCAACTGCTTCCAGGGGAGAATCTTCAGGGAAATAAGGAATGTGAATAGGTGGGGCAAAACCATGTAGGACTTCGTAAAGAATAAGCTTAGTGGTTGTGTGACCATTCATTTAGAGGCAGCCACTTGCACCATTATGAAGGAGCATCTCCCATCATGCATCCGAGATGGTTCTCCAAACATTTCTTAGCTATCTCGGTTAGCCCATTTGATTATGGATGATAAGCAGTAGTGTAATGTAGATTGACTCCTTGTAAATTGAACAGTTCCTTTCAAAACTAACTGAAAAAATATCGAGTCTCGGTCACTAACTATGGTGGCAGGGAGACCATGAAGTCTGTAAATTGAATCCATAAAAGACTTTAGCTACTGAAATGGCAGTATAGAGGTGTGAAAGTGCCATAAAATGCATATATTTTCTAAATTTATCCACCAATACAAATATAACTTCTTTACCTTTAGATATAGGTAGACATGTTATGAAATCTATGTTGATGTCTATAAAGGGTGCCTCTGGAATATGCTTAACCCTGGGTAAGCCACATTCTTTAGACTTGTACCTCTAGCAGGTAAGGCACTCCCACATAAATTGCTTGACTTGTTTTTGTTGTTTCTTCATGTAGAATACATTACCGATCTTCTTTGTTGTGATTAAAAACCTTGAGTAACCACCCAAGACATTGTTGTGATAAATGACTATTAACTTGTTTTTCAATACATGATCGTTCCTTGCTAGCAGGTTGCCTTTCCTGATAAGATGACCTTGACTTCATTTGTAGTGGAGATGAGTACCAAGATCTTTCATCAAGTCCTGGATAATGGATTTCACCTTGGTGTCCCTTTCCTATGAGTTTTTTTATTTCTGAAAGTAAGCTAATGGAAACTGTAGATAAAGCTAGTGCATTGAGTTCACTGCTAGATAGGCATCACTTCCTTTGTTTTCCTTCCTCTTTCTGAATCCAATCTCGTAATCAAACCCTAGCAATTTAGTCGGCCATAAATGTTTGGATAAAGAGGTTATCTTCTGATCTATCGGGTATTCAAGACTGACATGATTAGTTCAGATTTTGAAACGTCTTCCTTACAAGTAATGTTTCCATTTGATTATTACTTATAAAATATCCAAGATCTCTCTCTTATAATTAGACAAAACTCGTTGCCCCCCTCATAGTTAGATAAAACTTGTTGCCTTAGTCCTAAAGCTCTGCTGATATAAGCTCTAGGATGTCTCTTTTACATCAACACAACACCAATTCCAGACCTTAATGCACTAGTCTTTATAGGAATGGTTTACTCAAATTAGGTAAGGCCAGGACTAAAGAGTTGACCATTGCCTCCTTAAGTAATTCAAATGTAGTAATGGCTTCCTGATCCCAATTAAACACATTCTTCTTGAGGAGTTTAGTTAGAGGTCTACAAGTAGTTCTATAATTCATTACAAAACTTTTTGTAATTGCTATGAGTTTAAGAGATCCTTGCAGCTGTTTGATGTTATGTGTTAGGCCTATTCATTATAGCTTGCATGCATCATTAGCCACCCCTACCTGCCTGAGAGATAACATGGGTAGGTATTCATTCTTTTCATCACGAAAGACACAATTATTATTATTTTTTATATAAAAATGAAAATTTAATTGAACAGAAGAATTTAAAAAATAAAACAATAAAAAAATTAAAGAAAAAAAACATATCAAAAACATCATCATTACAATATTTCAATAAACAATGCCTTAAAGTTTACATATAAAGTGTTTTAGCAAGTAGTATTAGTTTATGTTAATTTTATTCCAGATTCTTGCAGTAAAACTGCAGAAATGGGTGTCTGTTCTCATCCCTTCCCCGAACATGTTTCCTGAATCATTTAAAAAAAAATTAAAATGTTTAAAAAAAAGAAGAAAAACTCACTCGCCATTTTAGGGGAACAAGAACTATTGATTTGCCTATTCTATAGAAGATTTAAAATGTAGCCTTTGTCTGCATGTATACTGTCATGGGACATATAAAATCCGGCAGCTGCAAGATCGATGCCATATCTTGCTAGCGATGCTGCCAAGGTCTTCTGCCACCCTCCTCTTGTCTTTCTTTTCGTTTTCTTTTGGCAAAATAACCACAGAATATAATCGTTTTTTCTATTTTTAAATCTAAGTTGTGTTTGTGGTGGCAATCCATAGCAGGAAAAATGGATAATATACATTATAGTTTTATGGCTTTTTCTAGTATTTCCAGTAAAATATTTTGATTTGAGATTATTTAAGAATATAATTATAGTTATTTTTTAAATAATTTTTCATATTAAAATGCATGTAAATAATTTTTTTATTTTAAAAAAAATTATTTTTAATATCATCACATCAAAATAGTTCAAAAATACTAAAAATATATTAATTTAAAATAAATAAAAAATAAAAAATATTATTTTTTAAAAAATTATTTTTAATATCATCACATCAAAATAGTTCAAAAATACTAAAAATATATTAATTTAAAATAAATAAAAAATAAAAAATATTATGTTTTAAAAAATAGTTTCAAAACCAAAAATAAAAATACCCGAATCTCCTTTACCTTACAAATTTCTTTCTCATATTATGGTTAAATTTTTGTAAGACTATAGTAGGAAGGTTATCTTGACTTATAATTCCATAAATTCATCATCATAAACAAGGAATTTATTAAAATAAACATTAATAAATAAGCTTCTACCTGAAAACATATTTTTACAGAGATAACGTATCCATATTCTAATTTTATAATAAATTGGGTACTTTTTTCATATGTAATTTTAGTTTTTGCTTCTATGTATTGTTTATATGTTGATATTTTCTATGGTGTTCTCTTTTATTACTTCTTGAAAAATGAAAAAACTATGTAAGCCAATAAGAATAATTAGTTTTCAAAATATAAAAGGGCATATTTCTATATTAGACTTTATGCACATAGTTTTTTTAAAAAGATTTTACAAGTTAGTTTTATTTTTTTTAATTTCCTTTTATGTCTATTTCTTTTACTATTTCTATGTTTTGTGGGTTTATTACGGTGTTTTCTATGTTTTATGGTTTTTTAAAAATTATTTTTTAAACTTTTTTATATTTATTTGTTATTAGAAAATTAATCAATAAAAAACATTTTTAAGTCAAAGAATAATTTAGTATGGTTTCCAAGACAATTTTTTTTTTATTTTGAATGAAAAATACTTTTTAAAAATTATGATAAAATTAAAAATATTATATTATTTGTTGATTATAACAAATCTGATCCTTAAACTTTTAATTGTTATGTATTTTGATTTGATTTTTTTTTAATTTTATCTCTTAGAATTTGATTTGATTTTTATATTAAATTTTATTTTTATTTTTATAATTGTTATTTATTTATTTTTATCGTGTTTTCAAGTTTTTAAAAAGATTTAAAAAATAATTTTTCATTTGGTGGCTTGAGAGACCGATCTTATGCCCAAAAAACAACAAAATAAAATATGAGAGAAAATATAAAAATTCAAGGGCATAAGAGTGAAAAGAACATTTGAAAAATTATTTCTAATACATAAGGAAACCGATCGCTTATCCCTATTTTAATTAGGTTTTGGAAGTCAAGAGTAGGGTGAGTAAAAAAACCAAAAAACCGATTAAATTAAGAAAATCGGAAAAAAAATAACTGAAAAAACCAAACCGAAAAAAAACCCGATTAAACCGATTAAAATTTTAAAAAAATCAGCCGGTTTGGTTCGGTTTTGGTTTTATAACCAAAAAACTGAAAAACCAAACTAAACCGAAACCGAAAAAAAAACTGAGCCAAAACCGAGCCAAACCGGAAAAACC
>NW_011499856.1:1559818-1655417 GCF_000495115.2 Populus euphratica
GAGCCAAACTGGAAAAACCAAGCCAAACTGATTTGAACCGGTTTTTCCCCTAAAAAAACCGAACCGAACCGAACCGAAACCGGTCGGTTTGACCCGGTTTCGGGTTTTTTTTCAATTTTTTTTTTCGATTTGATTACTTTTTTTTTGATAAAAACCAAACCGAACCAAAAATAATCATTCCTAGTCAAGAGCACATATTCAAGTCAATGCTCTTCCTTCTCCATGTCCATTTTGCAAAGGCGTCTTTATTGAACACAGTCAAGGTCATGGAGCATGGGAGACAGAGAGCACTGTTACCACGTTGTTGATTTACTTTGCTGATTGATGAAAAATCTCGAAGGAGCAGAATTGGCAAGAAATATTAACTATCATTTTCAGCATAGAATCTCGAAGAGATGATGAATTAGATAAATTAAATTTAGTTTGGTTTTAGAAATGTGTTTTTTTTTTGGGATGAAAAATATTTTTTAAAAATTGTAAAAAAATTATAAATATTATATTATTTGTTAATTATAATAAATTTGTTCTTGATATTTTTAATTGTTATATATTTTATTTTAATTTTACTTTTTAGAATTTAATTTGATTTGATTTTTACATTAATTTGATTTTTATTTTTTATGATTTTTATTTGATTTATTTGCCGTAACACTATCAAATATTAAAAAATAATTTACTCTTATTATTATTTTTAATTGAATTCTTTATCTATCAAATTTAGCCCTTATTCTTTTAATTATTACTTATTTTATTAAAATAATTTATGAAATTTTAATTATTATTATTTTAATTTTATCATCTTTCATTTTTTTTATCTTTAGATTTGATATTTATTATTTTGGTTGTTATTTATTTTATTTGAGATAATTTATAAAATTAGATTTTTTAAAATTTTATTCTCATTTAAATTTTTAATTTGTAAGATTTGTTCTTTATTATTTTAATAAACTTTAAAAAAATATTAATAATTTATTTTCTAACTCATTTTTATAATATAATTAAATACTAAAAAATATTTTCTGATTTATTTGCCGTAACACTATCAAATATTAAAAAATAATTTACTTTTTAGAAATTTAATTTATAAAAAAACTACTTTACAATAACTAAATAGTGTCTAATGTATTAGAATGCTGATTCTTTACTGAATTATCATTTCTCATAAATGATACGATACTAGTAGGAGAATCTTCCATTTTTCTTATGAGACCAATGATTATATGGTATTGTGACACCAATAATTATATGATGTTAAGGTTTTTAGAGTATGGTAATTATTTTTTTAATAAATTTTTTATTTAAAAATATATTAAAATATTATATTTTTTAAATTAGATTTGATATCTATTATTTTGGTTGTTATTTATTTTATTTGAAATAATTTATAAAATTAGATTTTTTAAAATTTTATTCTCATTTAAATTTTTAATTTGTAAGATTTGTTCTTTATTATTTTAATAAACTTTAAAAAAATATTAATAATTTATTTTCTAACTCATTTTTATAATATAATTAAATACTAAAAAATATTTTCTGATTTATTTGCCGTAACACTATCAAATATTAAAAAATAATTTACTTTTTAGAAATTTAATTTATAAAAAAACTACTTTACAATAACTAAATAGTGTCTAATGTATTAGAATGCTGATTCTTTACTGAATTATCATTTCTCATAAATGATACGATACTAGTAGGAGAATCTTCCATTTTTCTTATGAGACCAATGATTATATGGTATTGTGACACCAATAATTATATGATGTTAAGGTTTTTAGAGTATGGTAATTATTTTTTTAATAAATTTTTTATTTAAAAATATATTAAAATATTATATTTTTTAAATTTAGTTTTTATATCAGGGTATTAAAATAATATAAAAATTAAAAAATAATAATAATTTTGGCTAACTTTTTTTAAGGGAGAATCTCATACTGACACTAAGTCCAAGAAGTCCAAGATTATATTGATGAAAAAGCACAAATAAATTACAAAATTTAGATAATTTATGAATCTCAATAATTATTAATGTCAACTTCAAAAGATTCACTTGGTGGTCAGGAATAATATATACATTTTTTATTTAACTAAATTCAAATTTTGAAAACGATATTCAAAACAAAATTATTGATTGTTCCAAGACGACGTGAGAATGATGTGCTCCTAATGAGATTTGGTTTTTATTATGTAAAAAATAATTAAAAATATTATTTATGATCGAATAAAAAAACCCAGCATGAGTGTTAAGTGAAATCCCTCTTTTACCCCTTAAAAAATCATATAATTTGAATTATTAAATTCAAGATTTATTGAAGGAATGGTTCTATACTTGTATTTCTGTAAATCAAGAACATAAGCAAATAAGTAATAATAAAATTCGGATAATTTGAATAATTAAATTTAAGTTTTGTTGTGGACGTGATCTCCGTAATCCACATTTTTTGTAGGCTCAGGAAAATCCATGGCGGGGGTGCGGGCACATCCATTACCACAAACGAGGTGGGAATTCCCATAAGTCACACGTGGCAGCATTTAAATGGGCCAACAAAGATAAGAAAGGAATAACTAGATTGCTGCTGATCCTTAACAGCTTTTTCACTTCCAAGATTCTTGCAATAAGAACATCAATGCAAGTACCAGGAAAGTGCATCCTTAACTGCTCTCTGCAGCGCTTCTTATCAGTTCCAAGTTTCTCGGGCTTCTCGGCAAAGTTTGTCCTTCTTGGCAGTGCATTAACTGCCATCCTTTTATGGTACTCCTCCATTCCTTTATCCTCCTTTTTTCTGGTTTGGCTATCTTGCTTCTGTGATCATTTTCTTTCTCTCTAAACTATGAAGTTTTTTAATAAACGATTGCTATTCACTTCAATAAACTGGGAAATAAGCGAGAAAAAGGAGGAAAATTCGTTCTCCTTTCTCTTCTTTGAATTGATTAATGTTGCACTGTGAAGTTCTTGTTCAAAACAAGAGATTTTGTGTTTTTGGTGAATACCATAACGCCAGTTCACACACTTCCTCAATTTTAGTTCAGGCTTGGCATATCCAAACCTGTACTAGTCATGAATTGGTGTGTTTGGGTTCTTCCAAATGAAGTTGGCTTCCTTAAACTGAGCAGGTGCTGGGGTAGATTGTAGCACAGAGGGACTTCCACGAGCACATTTTTTGGCATCAAACTTGAATTTATTGCTTTAGACATCGGACTTTGTCATTTCAGTGGTTACTGTGCAAACAAAGCACTATAGTGTGTGTTGAACGCTAGTTGTGGCTTAAAAACATCATTTATAAGCATACGAGATAGCTTCTTAATTAACTGGAAGATGTTTTCAAGAAAGCAGTTTTTTGTCAATTTTCACTTGGGAATAGCAATATTTTCCATAACAAAAACTCCCTCAAAATATTTATAATCTGAGTGATTATGTTGTTTGAAATTTCTTCTCTCAAAGCAGTGAAATAAAATCTTTACCGAGCAATAGGTCTGTCGGATGGGATTCTTGTTCCTTTGGATTGACTAGCTGATTTGAAGAGTAGCATTTCTGCTGTATTTATGTATTTTTTAAAAACTGAAAATGATATTGATTTTAGCTGTTTAGAACAGATTTCTAAGGACAATCGTAATTCGACAGACAAAGCTTTTATTCTTCTCTCTTCCAGAGTTCTAGTTGCTGATATCATTTTGTTCGGTTGATTTTGCAGGTTTATATGGCTGTAGTTCCAATATGCTACAAAATCCCCTGTAAAGATCATACTCTCTCAACTCGAAATTCAGCAAGGCAACACGAGAGAGGTCTTCTTTGTGCCTGTTCTGCTTTTGCACAGGGGGGCAGTTACCTCTCAATTTCAAGTGATGCACAGAGGAAGTGGCCAGTAATATATACAACTGCTGATGTTTTGGTGAAAGTTAAGACTAGAGGTAGGACGAGTGCCTCCAAAGGAACGATTCTTAACCAGGGTCTCTTGAAATTTCAGAGTGTGATGGACGTACCCCACCTGCATAAAATCCTCAGAACAAGCAGAGAAAATCTCTCTGTGGTGTGCCATGCATCAAAGCCTGGTGCAAATGAGAAGCAACTGAGATTATTAGATTCTTACTTTGGAAAACTCCAAGATAATGTAAGTGAGCCCTCTTCAGATTCTAGTAACGAGAGGACAGATTTATTGGATACAAGTGTGCAGATCAATGTGAAGGAGGAGCTGGAATTTCTAAATGCTTATCTTGACAAGCTTGATAAAGGTAACTTATCATGTCCCCAATATTTATATTAGTATATCTTGATTGCTAGAGGGACTCTTGGACTAGGACATTTGAGTGCACATATATGCAAGTAATTTTAGGATTATAGCATCAATATCACAAACTACAAAATCCAGCTACTCGAAAACCATGAATCTCCTTTTACATGAGAGCAATGGCTGTGCAGCTGCAGCCCTTACAGTATTCTATGGTAAGTACAGAAGAACGCTAAAAGAGGATCTCACCTGTAGTCCAGTCCAGTCACAACAAATTGCTTTGGGGAGAAGATTTTAAGAAATTAGATTAGAAAAGAATAATGGATTTAGCAGTTCAGGTTCACAACAAATATCGATTTGACAATGCATTAAATGCAAAAAAATTACCAATAAGCAGCCTACTGAAACATGTAAACTTTCCAGTCCCTTATTTTTCACCCCAGAATTAGTTGAAGGAGTTTTTAATCATTCCAAGCTCAAATAGTTTTTTTTTGTTGTTCCTGCTCCTTCACTTCAGTTTTCGGGCAGCTCAGTAATTTTCAAGTTAATGCTCTCCCCTCCACTGTGTGCATTTTTCCAACACATCTTAATTAACTACATTCTGCACCATTGAGGAGCAACAGCAGAGGCCAACTACCTTTGTTGTCGATTTACTTTTCTAAGAAACAGATTTAGCTAGTGTGATATACACTATTTTTTATGCTGTCTGTATTCAGGCTATACTTGCAGATTTATGTCGTGGATAACATTTCATATCATTCATATTAAAACTTATCAGCACTATTTAGTTCTTTTAGCTCTGGGTGATTTTATCACCTTTTCCTCAATTATGCTTTCCTGCTGAAAAAAATTGATTTTATTTTTATGCGTGCCTTCAGATGCAAACTTAGAGAATAATGTATCATCAACTTTCAATGATGAAGCTACAGAGGAAAATCCAATAGTAAAACCAATATCAGTCAGTAAAGAATCTAGAAGAGATAATGAAGAGAGACTGAGAAGTTTCAGGAAACTGAGAAATCAGTATGTTGAAAGTGGTTCGAGGAGGTCTGAAGCTTTAGAGCAAAATTATGAAACCTCTTATTTCTACTTAATGTAAGTCATATCCTGTCTTGATGAAGTCCTAGTTCCATCGCAGGATGTCATGTTGTCTTCTTTTCTTCTAAAAGAGTTTCATAGTTGCTATTTCATGGCATTCTAGATAATATTGTTGCCTGTACATATTTGAATGCAGAGGTACATTGGCTTCCATAAATATTGCTGTTTTTCTGTTCGAAATTGCTAGTCCAGTGAGGAATTCCGAATTTGCGCTCTTTTCACTCCCACTGTTATATGGCGCAAAGATAAATGATTTGATCCTAGTTGGAGAGTGGTGGAGGCTTGTGACACCAATGTTTCTGGTACAAGATTGACAAATGGGTTCGTGTTCCCATTCTATTACTGTTTTACATCTATCTTGATCAACAAGGCAAATGTTGGAACTTGAAAGTAGCAACAATCATCATGTTCATTACAATAGGCAATTTTATCCATAGCAACTTGGATCCATTTCAAGTCTGCGTTTGTAATTTTAAAACTTTATTATCCATACCTGAGATAAATTGCTGTCGTAAATGTTGTAACTAATGAAGAAAACTCATAATACATAGCATGTAGGAACAGTTTATCAGTTCGAGTTTTTTTCAAGACTTATGCATTGTTACTTTGACATTGCAAAATGTAGTCTCTAATACTTAATGGTATGTGCAGCACTCTGGAGCTTTTCATGTGGTTCTTGGATCTTGGTCACTGCTTAGCTTTGGACCTGAAGTTTGTCGAGGTTATGGTGCCTTTACATTTTTCTTGATATACGTGCTTGGAGGAATTTCAGGAAACTTGACAAGCTTTCTCCACACACCAGAGCCAACAGTTGGTGGCACAGTAAGCATCATTTCACCTCCTCTTTTTTGCTTCCCTTATTTCCTTATTTCTTTACGTAATTGTCAGTAAGTATTTTGTTTTCCAGGCCCAGATGTTTCAAAGATATGCCAGTAATATGTTGGCTATTTAAACTTTGATATTAATGCAGGGACCAGTATTTGCCATTATTGGAGCTTGGCTCATTTATCAGAATCAAAATAAAGATGTAATATCGAAGGATGATTTTGATCGTATGTTCCAGAAGGCAGTAATCACTAGTGCTGTTAGCTTCATCTTGAGCCATTTTGGTCCAATCGATGACTGGTAAGATAACTGCTAATAATTCATAAAAGATACTCTCTTGACCACCTAATAATATATATACAAGATTATTGGAACTTTGAGAAGGATTGAATAGAAACATTATGGGAAGAACAGTAAGCATAAAATGGTTTTGCTGTACTCTGCTAAATGGATAGTTAAGCCTTTTTACCCGCTACATTCTGTAGGACACATTTGGGAGCAGTTTTGACAGGCATAGTTTATGGTTTTTTCACATGTGCAACTCTACAATTGGATGATGCGTCTTCAAGAAGTGGTCAAGATGAAGGCCTTGCGCTTGTTAAAAGACATGCAGATCCTTGTAAATCACTCGTTATATTCACCATCTTCATTCTCTTCTTAAGCTCTTTGCTTTTCTTTGTTGAACCTCCCCTAGAAACAGTAGTCCTTGAAGACTCCGTATAGTTGTGAAAACATAGGATTCAAAATCTAGCTTTTACTTTTCAAGATTACTATAGAAAGTCTCTGAGTGGTTTAGTTGGAATTGGAATAGGCAGATTTGTGCGTATATATAGAATAAAGTTCTGTATAAACATCTTTTTTTTTTTTCTGGCTGTGTAGGAGTTTTTCTGCTCTATTTTGAAGATAATGGAACCTGCTTCAATATAGCGGAATTTCAAAATTCTGAAACCATATATCAAATGGGACTGTGTTGTACCAAATTCCATTTCACTTCTCTAACCAGTACTTCGTAGTCAGGTGGCCATTAACTGAAGTTTGTAGAAATTAACCATCTATGCGATTGTTCCTGCCTAGCTCACTAAACAAGCTAACCCTACAAAATTCACTACATTTGGCTTAGCAGGATTTGAATTTTCGTTCAAAGCTTCACTGTATGCATCGCATGACTCAAAATACTGTCAGGTCATAAGGCAATACCTATGCTTAATTAAATCCCTGAGGTCCCCCATGCATCCTTGCAGTTCTTAACTCAAAATACTGTCAGGTCATAAGGCATGTTAAATCCCTGAGGTCCCCCATGCATCCTTTGTCACTGAGACCACTCAAAAGGAAGGAAAAAAAAAAACTAGCCTTCTTGTTTATTCTGTGAATTTGTAAAAGAAAAGGACAGTGAAAAAAATATAATTCATTTTAAAGAAGTGCATGTTAGGGCAGAAGAGTTGGCTTCAATGTTGGTCCCCTGCGACATGAGCTGCTGTCTACTGTGCCCTTGTGCATGTCTCAAACGTGTCACGTCTTTTTCTCTTGATTTCCTTCTGCAGTGGATTCTTCTTTGATGTTCTTTTGAGGGTCATTCAATGATAAGTGCCCTAGTACATTCTATCCCCTTCGATTCCTATTACATCACCAGTAAATAAATCAATGCGAATCTCTTTATAAAGTAGCTACTTCCAGAAGGAAGAAGATAAAACTGGAACTAATCTTTGGAACCTCAACAAGCTCTCTGTGTTTGTTTATATGTGTCCAAACAATCCCTATGTCCCTCCACGTTTAAGACCCTGCATCCTTCCGCAAAGACACACCAGCGAGGTCAGGTTCCCACATTAAGGGCCACGTCAACCCTAACCGTTTTTTTACCAACATTAACAAAACCCCACAAGCCCTTCTCTTTTTGAGATTACTCTGAAGAGAGCGCTTTTTTGGATTTGAATAAAAGCTCAGATTTTGAGTGGTCTTGATGATGGCTGTTGGAAGGGATAGTAAAGATTTAATAGGTCCACTTTTAGCAGTGAACCTGGTATTTTATCTCCTTGTGCTTGGGCTAGCAGGTTGGTCAGTTGACAAATACATCAATGGCGAACAGAATCACCCACGTAAGTACTCTTGATCTTTAATCAGCAGTTCTTTTGCTCTTGAGATACCAATTAGTGCTAGCTTGGGCCTGACGCTTTTATGCTATCTTCAGATTTGGGTGGCAATCCAGCAACAAGCTTCATGTTGATATATGCACTGATAGGTGGGGTAATTGGTGCTTGTTCAATACTTGTTGGATTTGTCCATCTTCGTGCATGGAGAAATGATAGTTTAGCAAGTGCAAGTGCCACGGCTATCATTTCATGGGCTATTACTGCCCTTGCTTTTGGGTATGTTCTCTCTGGCTAAAATTGAGCCTGAACATTGCACTTCTGAAGTACAATTGTATTTGCTTTCAAAAATAAAATTTCTCTGGTTTCTTTTGCAAATCATCGAGACTTTGGCGGTGTTTAGGATGTTAGTGGTAAGGGGATTTCTTTTAGCTCTACAAATAGTTTGTTGGTTGGGATGGAGTTGGAGAACTTTTTGATGATGAATACTGTACTAGTTACTCTTACAGAAAGAAACTGTATATAGAATACATTTAAGCATCTGTATTGGACTTATTCTTTTGTTCTTAATTCAAGTAACATTGATCAAATTAAATATGATTATACTCTCTATCTAATCTGGTTGAGTTTCTTGTTGTAGATTTGAATGCAAGCAAATCTTATTAGGAGGGCACAGAGGAAAAAGATTGGTAAGAACTCTAAAGTGGATAGTTTATATCAGCCATCTACTATCCATAGGCAATATTTTCTGAGTTTTTGGCTAAAAGAAGAGCTGGAAAAACTCTCCTATATTGCTACCTTATCACTTCCTTAATAACTGGTGATGTGCATGCAGAAAACTTTGGAAGCACTGATTATAATATCACTCCTAAGTCAGTTCCTGTATGTGGTGCTTCTCCACGCTGGTTTTTTCAGGAGCAGATACGGACCTGGTTACCATAATTATGGCAGTGATTCTGTCGGCGACATCCCCGTGGGCAATGAGCCACATATGTCTAGCACCTGAGAATGAAAGTTCTGGCATGTTTCTGTTTATGTGTATCAAACTTGCAGAACCTACGTTTCTTTACTACTACATGCTTGTGCTGAGCCATGTCCAAGACATTCAATTATAGTGTCAGAAGGAAATACAATCAAGAAGCTGATATAGTATAGTTGCTCAAATAATACAAGAATTTTTTTCTGCCAATTGGACCTTTTGATTTATTCATATGCTCAGAGAAAATCAGGCGTCAGCTAATCAAAATATTGAAACATCATCAGATGTATAAAAAATCTCTGATGTACCTAAGAAGAGTTATGAACTACATTTACTAAAAGTGACAGGTGAATGGTATACTTACAGCAGCAACACAGAATGTGCTATCACCAACTTCTGAAAGAATTGTCATGGCGAGGGATTTAAACATAGAATGCCAGTGATGACAACTTACTTTCCTTGCTCAAATAATACCACAGCAAGAGCATAGCTCTTAGCCCCAACTCGACCCTCCATTGATGGTTTTTTAATCTGGTACCCCGTAAAGAACATTCAATACATAAAAGTCTCTATATCCTGGCCTATAAAGTTGCATCCTTGGAAGCAAAAGCCATGGAATGATGCATATATTGTGTTAAAGAATCATCTTGACTGAGAAGATTAAATTGTTAGATGAGGTCTTAAAAATGACTTTTAAGAGAGAATGAGTTGCAGAGAAAAAATATAAATATCGGAATGAAGTGAAGAGCAAAAGTTTGGTCTACAGGCGAGGCCACACTACTGCATCTCCTGGTCAATAGGACTCAATCCCAAATTCATACTTTGAAAAGATAGCTTGTCTCAATGTATATTGTCTCCTTGAGCTGAAAAGGGTATTCTGAGTTGCATGAACATTAAACAGAATTCCTCAAAATATAAACTCCTTCAGCTTATTGGTAACAGATTCAACACCAACCATAAGAAAATTGCAGAATAAAACACTAACCTAGAACAAAACTATCATTGTAGTGATGAAGACTGAAGAGAATGTCAAGAAACATTTAACTTGCTCAAAGGGAAGAAGTCAGATTATTGTGGAAACAAGTCCTTGGTAGCAGAAAGCTAGATTTGTCAACTTAAGCAGTGGTTCAAGGGTAGAAATGACCTTTTACGGTAGAAATAGCACAATTGAATTTTTCCCTATTTTTTTTATTATAATAGATGCTCGGTTGAAAATCTATAAGTTTTGGGCTGTTTTTTTTTTTAAATAACTTTTTTTATAAATATTTTCCTCTTTATATTTCAAATTTTTATCATTTTACACTAGGCTATTTATCACTATTTTTTAAAAAATATATTTTTTTATTTTTTTCTTAGTATTTTTTTAAAATTAATTTTTTAATATTTTTTTTCTTGGTATTTTTTATCAAATTAATTTTTTAATATTTTTAGGTCATTTTAACGTGCTATATCAAAAAAAATATTTTTTTTTAAAAATATTATTCTAATATATTTTCAAAAAATAAATAAATTCTACCACAACATTAAACACCACCTAAAGCATTAAATGAGGAAAAGTTAAAAAAAAATAAATTCTACCACAAAATTAAACACCACCTAAAGCATTAAATGAGGATGTAGCAAGCCTGTAACTCTTTTCACATTCCTTGAAAGACAGGAATAAGATTAGAGAACTAACATTAATTATTACATGAACTTATCCTTAACAGGAAATACGTACTATATTGCTAATTAACCACCGTTTTCTTTTCAAGTATATATTTCCTATGTTGGTTTGTACATATTAATAATACATTTCCTATAATATATCTGGTTCCGAATCCCCTATACTGTTCTGCACTTGCATGCCTGGCTGCCTCCCAACGTCAACATCGTATATTTACCTCAAATACGCTCAGTTACCGAGCAACAATTCTCTGTTTTTTTGCACTGTTTTAATTTCCAAATTTAATTTATAATTAGCAGCTTCGGGGACATTCTGTCTTTTGCTTGCATGTTGTTTCCGGACAATAATTCCTTTTCTATTTCTATTAATACTAGCTAATATTTTCTAAAAAAATCCACTTTATTTGTGTCACCTTCTCTAATATTTTTCAGGGGATAACTCACAGAAACCAGAAACTCCTCCCACACAAATATTTTGAATCCCGTCCTGCAGCTGCCAAGGGAAAGCCAGACATGCAACTTCTAGCGAAGAGACATTCTACGTCATGCCTGGGAGGACGATCATGATGCTGCCGCCGCACCAACGGGACATATATACGAGTCTTTTTTAATGCACCGTACACATGCAATATCGAAAGATATTACAATCTCAGGGAGGGGTGGCTCTTTTTAGCTTGTGGAAAAGAGATAAAACCCTTGGTTTTTTTAGCTCGATACTGATTGATTATTAGCTAGAATTGCACAGAAAATCATGATGTGCATCCTTAGTCGATAAAACTTGATATTTTACAGGTACATACCTACTTTCCTTTTAGATTATACCAAGCAATTCTCTTCCTTATCATGTCGATGTTGAATTGTTGTGTGCGCGTACATAGAACCACTAGAGAGGTGGTAAGAAGGCATGAAGTCAGGTTGATAGCGCCGAAAGCTAGGTTGAAGATTTCATCATTACAAGGACAGTATTCAATTAATAGTGATCACTTACCAGTCACCAGAATGCTTGAAATCCATGGCCCAGACATGAAAATTGAACAGCTCTTCCTGCAAGTAGTGTGGCAAAGTCCAAAACCATCCCAATCACCAGGAAGTAATACAGAAAATTATCCTACGTTAATGTTCTCTGCGTTGGTCTTGCATTGTCTAGTTCTGACTTTTAGACACAATCATGTCATATCTATTTAGAATCACCAGTGTGCCATTCCACAATGGCCAAGGTATGGCGACCTCCACTAGCAACAAGTTTAGCAATCCAGCGTCTCTCATCTCCAATTTCACCAGGATTTTTAGGAGGTGGGATGTCTATTGGCACTTCCATTGGTTGGCCTGTAGTCACCTTCCTCCCATATCCAAGTCGTCCATGGTCACCTCGACCAAACTGCCAGAAAAACCAGTCAGTATACATTACTGATCAATTTTAAAACAAAAGTCATTCGCAAAGAAAGTGGTTGAATTGCAAGTATCTAAACCTATGCAAGTTTGTTTTTTTAAGCGTTCATGGAGGCAATTATGTTAAGAGGCAGTGACATGATAAATACACATGGATGTGGGATATATGAATCAACCTCTATGATTCTGCCAGTGAAAGGTGAATACAAAGAGGAATAAAAACTGCACTCCAACCATATATCATGCCATTGGAATAGAAAGAGCTGATTATACTTACTGTATACATCCGTCCATCACGTGTCAATGCAACTGAATGAGTCCCGCCACAAGATACCTGGATCACCAACAAATCAGCTCAATCTTGAACCAAGTGAAGATATTAGACTGGTTAACCATAGCATGCTAAAAAATAATAACGATTCAAATTTATCTCTGTTAGATTCAATTCCAATAATAAGAATTGTCATGACAAACACAAATATGGGCTGCAAATATTGGGCATCACTACAAATTATATTAAAAATCGCAAGACTTGCAAGTCATCATCAAACAATTCTCAGAGCTCCTACATCTCCTTGCAAGGGTTGATTGAAAACCTGTTGCTGTACTTGATTAAGTGCTCTTAATTACAGTATTACTATTAACACTATACTAAGATGGCTGGAAATACGCATCCAAAACTCCAGTGAAAATGGGTCTCACAAATGAGTGAGCATGTAATCCAGTCATTTTCTTTGTAGAAATGGTTCCCCACCGTTTCAAGTCCAGGTTTGGTTTCAAGTTTAAGCAAAATTTACCAAACGCTCACAATCCTCAAAAAGACCGAACATCTTTTAACATACTATGGACACAAGCGATGATCTTATAAATGAGGATTTTCATACATATATGCCTTATCCTGTGGAACTTGCTATTTAACAATCCTCTAATACACCAATACAAGCAAAAGGAAGCCAAATAATTTGTAATGTATAAAAAGTGCAATTAAGAACTTCCAAGAGTACCCAAAAGCATATGGCTCAATGTTGATAATACCTGAACAATCTCCTCCCCTACTAAAAGATTAACCCTTTGGGGAACCATTTTACTGCTCTTGTCATTATCTCCAAAACCCAACCTTCCATGTTCACCTCTTCCCCAGCCATACACCTGCAAAAGAAGGCACAGGTATTATGCAAGAAGTTATTTTCATCTCATATATTAAAGACAAAGAAAACCAGATTAGGTAACGTAGCATAAGTGACGCGGCAAGTAAAACCTGATTCTCCTTAAAAACAAAATTACAAGGAAGCTAGATTTATTCACAGAGCATATTATTAATGGAGACAGTTCCCAGACTAAGAGAGGGGGTATGTCTGTGATTTCGAATAAGAAAAATCCAATTCAAGCATCGTGAAAAAATCTGAGAGAAGGGGGAACAAGGCCTCAAAGCCAATAGCTAAAAGCAAAACTTTAATTTAAAATACAACCATTTCAAGAAAAATAACAAGCTAGGAAGTTCTGCCACTTAAAATCCTAGTACAGTTAAATTACAAAAATGATACAAACAAATAAATAAAACAATAAGCTCAAGATATAAAAAATAAAATCGAACAAACTTATCGCTATTTGCAGTCGTGCACTAGAAAAAGTCTTAAAATGACAAGCATGTAGTCAACTTATGAAACTTTTATATTAAAAGAGCATATTTACCTCCCCATCATCAGTCAATGCAGTAGAATGCCATCCACCAGCAGCAATATCAACCTAGACACACACTCAGGCTATTGTAGATATGAAAATGAAATTAAGCACAAAATGTCTAAAGTTTTAACAATAAAGAAAACTCATTCTATATCACCAACATTAACAATCAAAATCTAGAGTGTAAGCCTTCATGAGAAGTTAACAGGCTATTGTAAGACATCACCAATGTTTGAACACAGATCTTTACCGCTTTTATAAGCTTTAGTATCTACAGAACTAAATTGAAAAGTGATACCTTGATCATGCCAAGGCACCATATATAAGGCCACTCTCACACTAGATGATGCCGATCTTTTCAGAGAAATGTTCCAAACAACCAATTATAGAAAACAGGCATATTTTCCAAGGAATTATTCAGGTAATCTGGGAAAAAGGATTTTCACAACAGAAAAAAAAAAAAAGCAGCAGCAGCAACAACAATTGTGAACCCAATCATCAATAAAACCATAACACTTTAGGAGCCACGTGTTCAGATAATTTTTTTTTGAGAAACTGTATCATGCAAGTAACCATGCCTAGTGAAATGGAAGGAAAAAAAATCATCAAATGTCAAGGGACTTAAGAATGTGAAACAAACCAAAGTGAGACCAGAAAGTCCTTGGACAGTAATAGGTTGAGATCTTGGCTGGGTATCACCGGTTCCAAGCTGTCCATATTCATTATTACCCCAAGCCCATAAAGTTCCATCTTCTTGAAGAGCTAAATTATGAAATGCACCAACTGCAATGAGCCTCACTCTTTCAAGGCCTTGTACACGCACAGGGACAGATATCTGCTTTCTGCAAATAAGTAAACAATGTGAGCAATGAATATACATTAAAACAGCTACAATACGAAGACACAGCAAGCTATAAATACAAGTACAGTTCCAAAGCATGTAACATGGACAAGAAACAGGATATCTAAAAACATAATTGACAGTTAAGTCAAGGAAACTGTACATGTCTCCAGGAGGCCATGGTTGACCCCAGCTCCATACATGCCCTTCACGTGTGAGAACCACAGAGTGAGTACCCCCAGCAGCTACCTAACATATCAGCAATTAGAACAGACAGAAAACCAATATTCAAATTTAACATACAAGTGCAATATTCAAATACAGAAGTGAGGTAAGCAAAAGCAAATCTGCATGTAGTACGCATGCTAGTCTCAAAGTGGTATGATGCATACAACTGATACTTATGGCTTACAATGAGTAAGACGCCACCAGCAGAAAAATAAGGATTCCAAAACTATAATTAATTTATTTCCACATTAAGAAGAAAAAAGTTACACCCTGACGCTGTAATATATTTTAAAGGGCCAGGATTACAACTTATGCATTCTACGGTCTCAAATACCATTCTTAAGTATTCATGTCACCCTAATGTTATCTGTCAACCTTCTTGAGTTGTCTTATTATTAACTCACTCAGAAATACCTTGAAAAATATGCATGCACAATTAACCATCCTCTTCCATGTATTCATGGGAGAGAGAATAGAATTCAAAATAATAATAATAACAAGGAATGAAATTAAAAACAAATGGTGGATGCCTGAGTATTCATTAACCTATAATAACCAAGGAGATACTCTAAAACCATATTCATGCAGCTTAAGTGGGGAAGATATTGAAATGGATTTTTTCAACATAATTTGACTCCAGCACTCTATAATGTTTGTTAGAAATGAAAATCACCTGGCGAACTACAAGATTTGATGCACAGCGTTGGGGAATGACTATATCCCTTCTTAAAGGCCTCCCAGTGTCATCTTTCCTCTCAGGTTCTTCACCACACTGGCCATATTCATTTCCACCTACATTGTCCAAGATACATCATATTTAGATTCATCATTCATCACAAGTGACATCCCCACTAGTCCTTCCACAGGTATACAAACAATGAAGCAACCTAACTACAATCACAAGAAAGAACAGCAGAAAAAGTAATGAACATGAGTCATGATGTGTCCAAAAAAGATCATTTCATTTTCTGCAACTCTTTTCTTACATACAGTAATGAACCAAACCAAGCAAAATTATTCGGATAGGAGAAGAAAAATGATCCTGACATCTCAATGATTCATTCTCATAAGCAGATGATGGGATGATTAATAAGAGAACGGAAATTAAAAAGGGACCATTGCATACCCCAAGCATAAGCACGTCCTTGATCATCAACAGCCAAACAATGCCACCCACCAATAGCTGCCTAAAAATCAAGAAACCCAAAAACCAAATATTAGAAGAAAAATTATTAACATTCACAAACACACATACAGACCAGTCCTCGCATAACCAAAGGAAAACATAGTTACAATGGTTTTAAAAAACTAATAATAATTAAAAAAAGAAAAACTAGTACCTGAACAATGTTGACATTAGCAAGAGCCTTGACCTGGCTAGGAATGTTCTCAGTCTTGGTCTCCGGTGGATGCCCTAATGTCCCTCTTTGGTTCCAACCCCAAGTAAACAACTAGCAACATCAATCAAAACATTTTTTTATGCCCATTTATCTAGACACACTAATAAACAAACAAATACTCAACAATTCATTCAAGTTGATCATTTTTATTTTTTTTAATCTTGGCTCGAATCCAAAACAATTATCAATAACTCATTTAATTACTTTAATCTAAATAAATTTAAGTTTCATTTCACTAAAATTTTTAACTACTTTAACCGTCAGAAACTTAAAGGAATCAAAATTAAAAACTTTACTATAACAAGAAGTAAAAAAAATCTGAACTTTCAATCAACAAACTTAAATCAATTACTCTTCTTTTAACCATATATACTAATATTTCCTTTACAGTTAAGAAAGAGAAGGGTAAGAAAAGAGAAACCTTGCCGTCATCACAAATGGCCAGAGAGTTGCGGCTTCCAGCAACAACAGAGCGAACTTTGTAAGGCTCAAGAGCTTTGACAATGCAAACCCATTCTTTTTCTTCGTTATTTCCTATCCCTAGTTGTCCATCCTCACCTGATCCCCTGTTTGTTATTTCACAAACAAAATTAAACCAAAAGCACTTCCATCTTAATTTTGATGCAGTTAAGAGTCAGTGAGAGAGATAGAATAGTTACCAGGCAATCACAGAGGACTCGGTTGCCATTAGAAATCGAGAACCTTGAGGTGTCTTACCCCCTGTACTAAAAAACTTGAGAAAGTTAGTGAAGGTTCTCTTGTTTTTTCTTTTTCATTTCCCTCTCTCTTTTTTTTCATTTTTTTTTTGTATTTTTCTCTCTCTCTCTCTCTTTCAATTTTGTTTCTTACAATAATCCGAATTTTTTTGTTTTTATTGATGAACTAATCAAATTGAAAAAAAAATTATATTGTATATTTTTAAATTTAAAAAAATCTAAAAAATAAATTTTTCTATATTAATTTTATTTTTTAAAATTTTATTATTGATATTTTTTTAATTATAAACTTAAACTTTCTTTTTTATTTGTATGTCAAGTTATTTTTTAATTAATCAAGTCAATTAGTTTATTTATACACAATTTTATTTTAAATTTGAATTATCAAAATACCGGGTTGTAAGGTTTTTTTAATTAATTTCATCTTTTTTAAAAGTTTATTCTTAAAAAATTTTATTAGTTAAATTAACTAAATTGTATTAAAATAACTCTTACATAATTTTATTTTAAACTTAAACTAAATAAAGAGTTATATAAAAAAGATTTAACTTAGTGTGTTAAGTTTAATAATAATAATAAATAATTTTTTACAACTTATATATATCTTTTATTATATTAAAAAATTAATCTAATCCACATGAATTTAGTGCCCAATTAGTTGATTAAAAAGGGGAGGTTTTTATAGAGTTGCTTTTTAGGTTAGTGGTGGTAATGGGATTAGGGCATGCTAACAATGGAGGTTTTTTAAGAAATATTTTTTGGGGTTACTGGTGGCAGTGGGATTGAGATATAGTATAAAACCCTTCCAGCTCAATTAGTTGATTAAAATTTTTTGACTAATTAAGAATCATGTTGAATTTTAAAAAAATACCTTGGAACGCATTTTATATATTTGAATTATGGCAGTTAATTTAAATTTTAGATTATTATTTTTTTAGATTAATTAAGAATGATGATGAAATTGAATGTAAAAATTTGGTTGGAATAGATACATGTTTAAATAGAGAATACTGAATTATTTTTAATATAAGGTTGCAGTTTGATCTAAATGTTTTTTTGTAAAATCTGATAATTATAATTGGGGTTTTATGCGAATTGGATTCGACAGCGGTCCACTCACTCCCTAGTGGACTCATCGGAAGATCCAAGAACGTGGAAAGGAACAAACGATGACGTTTTCACTCTGGTCTTCTCACTCTCTAGTGGACTCGTGGGAGGATCCAACTGATGTTTGGAACATAAGAAATAATTTTTATTTAGAATATATTTAAATAATATTATTTTTTTATTTTTTAAAATTTATTTTTCACTTTAAGATATCCCAACAATTTAAAAATAAAAAAAAATAATTTAAAATAAAAAAGATTTTCAACAAATGCGCACCACCAATATGCTCCACTGAGGTATTATGACAACTTAGAATCTAGAAAACAACGGTCGAACAATGACATCACATGGCAGGGCCAAAGGATGCATTCAAACCAGATCCACGGATATATATATAAAAAAAAAATGATTAACACCAACAGAGATTGTAGGCATCGCTACTAAAAACTTGATAATCTGTTGGTACCACACTCAAGGCTATCAAATTCATTAAAACATCCAGCTACAATAACCCAAATGGCGTCTGTAAATATCACCAGATAGAAGTACAGAGTGCATTATCCTATGAACTGAACTTCATCACTGTGGCCCATCGCCTGATTCACGTTTTGATGCTTCCTTGATCTCATCCCCAGCATCATCCTAAAATTTGAAAAAATGAATACAATGAGCATATAACCAGCAGGCCAATACGTCACAAGCAGTTGCTCATGCATAAGCAAGATCAGGTCACAGCCACCTGGGACCATTTCTGATATCAGAAAACTTGATTTTCTGTTTCAATCTCTCACGAGATGCCAATAACCTCAAACAACGGTGAATTACGATAGAAAGAGACCTAAACATGCCACCATATGACATTGGTGACAATACTATCGGCATCAGGCATAATTTCCCTTTGAACTTGAAATTATAACACTTTGTTGGAAGTCCAATCAAGTGGTAGTTTTAACATGCGAAGAGCAAAGCACATAATTTTCTTAAGAATAGGCAATGCACGAAATGCATTATTATGCTGCACATATAGCATATAGTTCCAGGACAGGATTTAATTACTTTGTAATCTGTAACGAGAATGGTTCAACCGCGTCACAGCCAACCGAATATCAACATGAAACACATGTAATTAAATGCATGCTTGCATAGATGCACACATGGGTTGTGCAAGCTTGTACAAATAGAGAGGGGGGGAAGAGAGAGACCGTGATATCAGAAGTCCAGAGTGTCAGATTGTCACGGAGAAGTTGCATGATCAATGTGCTGTCCTTGTAAGACTCCTCACCCAAAGTATCCAGCTCGGAAATAGCCTCATCAAAAGCCTGACCAAATAAAGTATATTTAAGGGATGTCAAGAGGGCCAACAGATAGGTCAATGACTTGCATGCAATCAAGGATATCGACCTTAAGGACTGGATAGGTATCAACTTATCTTTAGGAAAACAAGGCCTTGTCAACTAGGTCTTATATTAATACAGATCAAATTGAACATAAAAGAACAAATGTACTACTATGAACCAATTACTAATAGCGTGTTTAGTATTGTGATGCAAGATGTTTTTTAAAAATGATTTTTACTTGAAAATATATGAAAAAAAAAAATTCAGATTCTTTTTTTAATTTTTGACACATCAAAACCATAAAAAAAATCTATTTGAAGCCTTTTTCAAGCCAAACAAAAACGGTGCTTTGGTAATACAAAAGGCAAAAAGCAAGATTTCACTAATATGTAAAAATATTTAGTAAATTGAAGAAGAGAGGACAAAAACATTCTCTCAATAAACAACAATCAATCAAAGATGTCAACCCTATGGACAAATATATAATTACATTTAAGGGAGAGACCAAATGTCCCAGCATCAATGCTTCACACCAAAAACAACTTTCAGCAATACAATTTGCATAAAATAATTGACACCAAAACCACCAAGGCACTCAAAATGTTTAACTTCCATCAAGCTCGAAGCTAAAATCCAATTAGATGCCAGTTATAAAATTCAATATTTAAGCTAAACTGAATAAGAGAAATATAATCATATCAATAAAGAAAAACATAAATCACTTCCTTTCACTCAAAATAATGAAAACTAAACAGAAGAATATGAATTTCGCAACTTGCCTAAACATAGAGGCAGATAAAGGCCAATTGATAAGGTATGCAAGGAAGTACCTGCTTAGCAAGATTGCAAGCACGATCAGGAGAGTTAAGGATCTCATAGTAGAAGACAGAGAAGTTAAGTGCAAGCCCCAGCCTTATTGGGTGGGTAGGAGCCAGTTCAGAAAGAGCAATATCCTGCAACAAACAAAACATAAGCAAAATGAGCATTGAAATAATAGCTTCACCTATAAACCACAACAACAATGATAACTATACAACTTCTTAATAATAGGCAACATGCCAGCACATCCAGGACCCACCTGAGCAGACTTGTAAGACAACAAAGTGCTCTCAGCAGCTTCCTTCCTCTCAGCCCCCGTCTTAAACTCAGCAAGATACCTATGGTAATCACCCTTCATCTTGAGGTAAAATACCTTGGACTCAGCAGCTGAGGCAGAGGGAACAAGATGTGTCTCAAGGAGGCTCAGGATACCGTCACAGATCTTGCTGAGCTCAGCTTCGATCTTTCCCCTGTACTCCTTGATTATTGTCACATGATCTTCATTTCCCCTATTCTCTTCCTTCTGCTCAATGGAAGAGATGATCCTCCATGAAGCCCTCCGAGCTCCAATCACATTTTTGTAGGCCACAGAGAGCAAGTTCCTTTCCTCCATGGTTAGCTCCTCATTATCAACTGTCTTTGCAACTTTCTCCATAAACTCCACCATTTCTTCATAACGTTCAGCCTGTTCGGCCAACTTGGCCATGTAAACATTCTCTTCACGTGATGATTCAGTTGGAGACATCCTTTATATATCAAACTAAAAGTTACTTCTGCAAGGTTATTCCAAACAGAAGTATCATTAGAAAGACCTGAACAACATCAAACTTTAATGCTTACATTTTATTACATAACTAGCTTCCACAGTCATGAATCAACTCTTCCATCAACCACTTAATAACACGTCTCAATCTGTTGACTTCTAACTTTTCATCCTTGAGTTAGTGATAATTTACAAAACTTCCCGACCTTTTAAACCTCAAGATTGAATAAAGTATAGGCAGAGGCACTACTTCGAAAAAAACACATTTTCCCAACAATGATCTTCGCTACATTAACAAAACCAAAGCCCCAGTTCAAGTTAGAAAACAGATTTCTAAAAGTCATTTAAAAAGAGAAGTCTCATCATTGCTTTAACAGGAAAAAATAAAGCCCCAAATAGATCAAAATCACAAATCAGTCACTCAACAAATAAAAACCAAACTTCCACAACACCCCCCCCCCAAGAAAAAAAAAACCCAAGTTAATAACAATCAAACACCTATTCCTCAACTTCTCCATTATTTTCTCGTTACCAAAACAGATCATATCCATCCATGAGGAAACAACAAAATCACACTGTATCTTGCAAAAACGTTTCATTTGTCAGAAACTGACCTCTTAGCCTCAAATTACAAGACCTAATTCAAGTTATTGATTCTTATTTCCTCAGCAAATCGTGAAACTAAATCTGACCCTCTATTTTTAGTATCTCCCAAAAAAATAAAACAAAAAATCTGCTCTATTTATCCAAATCAATCAATTTTTTTTTTTAAAAAAAACACTTCACCAAATCTCGAGTACAAAAAAAAAAAACACTTCACCAAATCTCGAGTACCAAAACGCATTCAAATTGACAAAAAATATAATAAATAAAAAATTAGAAACACACAAATCCTAGCAGATCGATTAAAAACCACAAATAACATAAATCCACGAAAATAACCAAATACAAACCACAGATCTAGCCCTAAAAACCAAAAAAAAAAAAAGACTGATTAAAAAATCAAATTAAAAAAAGAAAAACAACTTTACCGTGGAAAGAGATTTGCAGAGACGGATCTCTCTCTCTCTCTCTCTCTCTCCGTGCGTGATAGAAAAGGGGAGTATTTTGGGTTTATTAAAAAGGGTGGTCAAGAGGGGAGCTTCCAATGGGAAAGTGACAGGTGTTGGGTGGCGGTGATTTGTGGAGATTTTAGTTTTCTTTTCGGATTTATTGTTTTTCGTAAGGACACGCTGGCGTTGACTGTCAACAGAGTGTAAGTTTATGTAATGATAACTATTGAACATAGAGTGTGCTGTGATATGTCAATAATGTAATTAACTTTTTTAGATATAGTAATTCAATAAAAATAACATTTTAACGAATCATATAATTTTTTTAGTTTTCTAATATTTTTATTTAACAGTTGAAAACCGGCCATTTTAACTGTCGTTGTTCATGGCTTTTCATCTGGCAATCTGTTGGAGAAGCCCTAAGGGTTTATCCTCCGTGTGCGTGTGCACGATGCACGCGTACAGCTAGTTTGAAGATGGTTAAAAAGTGGAAAAATATTTACCACAATCGAAAAAATAATTTTTTTTATATTTTTAAATTATTTTAATATATTAATATTAAAAATAAATTTTAAAAAATAAAAATTTATTTTTATATATTTTTAAATATTTTAAATAACAACCATCACTATAATCTCAAATAAATCTAAAATGATTAAGTGGTGTCAACCATCACTACAATTTCAAATAAATCTAAAATGATTAAGTGGTGTGTACGAGGGTTCAATTTTTTTACATGGTATTTAAAGTTTAATTTTAATTTTTTTTAAATTAATATATCAAAATATTTTTTTAAAAAAATATTTTTAAATAAAAACAAATTTAATTATTATAAAAACATTATTTAAAACGCAATTATAATCAACCTTTTCATTTCTTTGCATGTTCATCACCTCAACGGGATTGGGACTTGGAATTGGAATTTTGAGCTTCGCCGACTATGCTTTTTTTATCCCACCATAAGGTATTTCGAATGAGTTTCAATCAATACTAAATTTTATCAATGAGAAATTTAATAATTTTGTTATCCCCACTTGGAATCTTGTACTTTATATAATCATTTTATTATTATTATTGTTATTATTATAAAGGTATTTTTGAATTAATTAATGTATAGCTGAGACTAAATTTTCTCCTCGTTCTAGATAAACACCTTTCATATTTTGGAAATATTTAATAATTCTTTCTCAATCCTAATCTTAAAATCTGAAAACAATAAGTAATAAAAAAACCTTTTTAATTAACAGATAAAGAACTTGAAATTAACCAATCAATTATTAAATGCCACCACACTTCATTTCTCTTTCTCTTCCCTTGATGTTTGGATAATTTAAATTATTTTTAATAGAATAAATTGTTGTTATAAATAATATTTATCGAGAATTTCTTTGTAAATGATAAGTATCCCATCAAGGCAATGACGCCTCTTGACATGTACTTGTTAAAAAGATGAAAGTAGATGAGTGGTAAATATACTAATAATAAATTTTAAATGATTTTTTCTATTTGAAAATATATTAAAATATTTTTTTATTATTAAAAAATATTTTTAATATTAACACATCAAAATAATTAAAAAATAATTTTAAAATTTATCCACTTTTTATTTTATTTGGAAGGTGATACCGAATAGTAGTCACTATTAAAATTAAATAATTAATTGAAATTTAATAAATAAACTTTCACTTTAGCGAGGTGAGCTCATTGCTATCAAAATTTCTTATGGATGTAGCTGATCAGTGCCCGATCTTGGTAAGAGAAAGGGCTTGTTGGGTGTCAAAACTCTCAACTCCTACTGCTATAATTTTCCTTCTCCATTTAAAGTCTGCTCGATGCTTATTTTGTAATATTTAGTGTAAAATCCAAAGATAGTTAGCTCGCAAAATATTAATATAGATTTGGGCTAGATTTTAATTTACATTGAGTTTTACATAAATACTACTAAACTTGCGTAACATAAGAGGTTAATTTGTGATTTAATTTATCTAATATAAACTCAATTCGGTTAAAATTAAGGAATTTTAAAAAAATTAAAATGTTATTGTTTCTTAAGATCTTGATGAACTAAATTTAAGAAAATAAACTTAATTAAACAGTTAAAATAATAATTTTCTAACTAATTTTAACAATTCAGTATTGGAATGGATCGTGAACATGGAATGAAACTTTGGAAATTATCTTTTAGCTTAATTATTTAGAAAAACAAATACTTAATAAAAAGAACCATCATATTCATACCCGACTTGAGTTTTTCCCATATGGGTAATATAGACTTGGGTCCGGGACCCAGCCACCAAGCCCGACCCAACTTTCACTTGTTAAGTGACCCAACTCAGAAGCAAGGCAGCGCCACCACATCCATTTTGGGCACAAAACTGACTCACTGAGTTCGATCTCTCGCATAGCTACAGACTCTAAAAAAATCCCAATCCAACGTCATTGAGTAGCTTGAGCTATCGATAATAAATTTTAAATGATTTTTTCTATTTGAAAATATATTAAAATATTTTTTTATTATTAAAAAATATTTTTAATATTAACACATCAAAATAATTAAAAAATAATTTTAAAATTTATCCACTTTTTATTTTATTTGGAAGGTGATACCGAATAGTAGTCACTATTAAAATTAAATAATTAATTGAAATTTAATAAATAAACTTTCACTTTAGCGAGGTGAGCTCATTGCTATCAAAATTTCTTATGGATGTAGCTGATCAGTGCCCGATCTTGGTAAGAGAAAGGGCTTGTTGGGTGTCAAAACTCTCAACTCCTACTGCTATAATTTTCCTTCTCCATTTAAAGTCTGCTCGATGCTTATTTTGTAATATTTAGTGTAAAATCCAAAGATAGTTAGCTCGCAAAATATTAATATAGATTTGGGCTAGATTTTAATTTACATTGAGTTTTACATAAATACTACTAAACTTGCGTAACATAAGAGGTTAATTTGTGATTTAATTTATCTAATATAAACTCAATTCGGTTAAAATTAAGGAATTTTAAAAAAATTAAAATGTTATTGTTTCTTAAGATCTTGATGAACTAAATTTAAGAAAATAAACTTAATTAAACAGTTAAAATAATAATTTTCTAACTAATTTTAACAATTCAGTATTGGAATGGATCGTGAACATGGAATGAAACTTTGGAAATTATCTTTTAGCTTAATTATTTAGAAAAACAAATACTTAATAAAAAGAACCATCATATTCATACCCGACTTGAGTTTTTCCCATATGGGTAATATAGACTTGGGTCCGGGACCCAGCCACCAAGCCCGACCCAACTTTCACTTGTTAAGTGACCCAACTCAGAAGCAAGGCAGCGCCACCACATCCATTTTGGGCACAAAACTGACTCACTGAGTTCGATCTCTCGCATAGCTACAGACTCTAAAAAAATCCCAATCCAACGTCATTGAGTAGCTTGAGCTATCGAAATGGGATACATACAGGAAGCACGTGAGAATCATGTGAAGAAGAAAGTAGAAGAAGGTACTGCTTTGACCTATAACCATCTCTTAAACCCTAACAAAACCCTTTTCTTTTTCTTTTTCTTTTTCTTTTTCGTTTTTTCGTAAAAGAAACAATCTTTGCTGATGAAATGCGTTTCTGAGTTTTGGGTTTTGTTTTTAATTGCATTGATGATTATCTTTTTTCAGTGGAATTGAATTTAAAGTTAATTTATTTATTGAATTAAAATTTGTAGCTTTGAGAAGCAAAATGAAGCAGAAGGCGCTAAAACAATGTGAGGAACACGCATCCAAATATGCGCAATGTGCAACTGGAAGAACAATGTCTGTTGTGTGGCAGTGTAGGAAACAGGCTAAAGAATTAAATGAATGCCTTCATCAATAGTAAGTTTGATTGATGTATCTCTTTGTTTGATTTCTTGTTTTGTGTTTTTCTCTATAACATTATACATGCGCATGCTCGACTGCGTGTTTGTGCGTTTGATGATGATGATAGGTTACGTGTTGTGATTTAATGGGAAATTGATTCATTATGTGTTTGTGTGGTCTTTCTCAATTGGAGCGGCTTGATGGGTTCTTCTTGGGTTGTTTTTTATTATTATTTTGTGTTTTGAGTGTATAAATTTTCGTTGAAGGGGTTTTGATTAATGCTTGAGATGAGTGATCTTGGTTTAAGGGGTTTTTTGATTAATGCTTGATATGATTGATCTTGAGTTGGTTTTCAAGAGAGTTGGATAATTGATTCACCTTCTGATAGGTTCTCAGATGTTGAGCAGCTGTGTTCAGCGGGTGATATTAGACTCCCATCCTCCAATGGAGAATGTGATATCGAGTTTGAAGACCTTTTTCCTTGTTTTCGAGTAGGAATGAAGTTCAAGTGTCTTTGAGGTCTTCCTTTTGGTTTTGGGAAGGTCTAAGGTACTTGCCTGATGAAACAAAATTTGAATTGTTACTGGTAATTTTGTCAATCTAGTTGGACTTGATTCTAGTGCTGTGCATCTCTAAATACACATCTGGAAAATAAAGCTGAATTAAGGGGGAAAAAAAACCTTGGGAAGTTCATTTTGACGCCTAATTGATGATGTTCCCTATCCAGCTATATCTGATACAAGTTAAGGCAAATGTACTCTGGCATAAAGGTAGAGATGAGACCACAGATATGGAAGGCATCCATAATTCAAAGGCAAATTTGAGTGAGAAAAAGGATACGATCATAATTTGCATTTTGTGGACTTCTTAGAAATATCATTTATTTGCTGGGTAAGTAAAGATGCTTTGAGATTGTGCTCATGTCAGTGCATGGCAAGGTTTCTATTTTAGTCAAGCCAACCGGTGGTCCTCACTTGCTGCAACTGTACTGTATGTTGTATGTGCTTTAATTGCCATGTTACTCACGTAGAAAGTTGCTATGAGGTCGTGAGGATAAACGGTGTGCAACTGGAAAAGTGAGTATGCATCAGTGGACTACCTAAAGGGCTACCCTAAGGTCTTTTTAAGGTTTGCTTCTTGATAGTGTGACTTGACTCGACTTGGGACCCCTCTGCGGGTTAAGTCTGCACATGCTGTGCTTAGTGAATACTGGATGATAGGGGTCTAATGGGACATTGGCAAGCCAGAAGTAGGCTCAATTGATAAAGTGCTGAATATGCTCTCAGCTTCTGGTCCATTTTATCCATGTAGCAATTGTTGGCTTACTGTTTGAGGTTAAGACCCGCGCATCCAGATAGGACAGATCATATTATAGATTCTATTGTGGTTGAAAAAATATTAAGGCAGAGTAGAAACATCTATGGTTCTGTATGTGATTTGCTGAAAGTTGGTTTGTGCCAGATGACCATTTTTCCTCCATGCTTTTATTCTGCATTGGCATTTAAATTTCTTTTATGAGGCATTCAAATGTTTCTTACTACCACTACATTAAGATTTTTCCGGATGGGATTTGGGTGCCTTGTAGAGATAGTTGCTAGGTTAATCTGTTTTGGTGATGTAACATGGCACTTTTGACGAGTCAGCAAAAATTGCATGCTGGTACTTTGCATTAAATTTCTGATTGTGATTTCCAATTTATTGGTGCTGCTAATTGTGCAATTGCAGAATAATGAGTTCATGTTCGTTGCATCTAAGAATGAAGTGTTCTTTGTCAATTGCAATAGTTTTCATCATTGAGCTCTAAGTGTTCAACCCACTAGTCATTTTCATACAAGTCTTTCTGCCTAAGCCTTTAAATTTCCTCTGTGCTCTTTGTCCTGATCACTTGCTAACAGGAATGATTCCTTTATCTTCTGTTATTGTATGCTAACAGTCTAAATCACAGCTGAAATAGAAGTGCAAATAGTATGAAAAACCATCAGTTTCTTCAGCCTTCCTTCAACACTAGTGCATCTTTTTTCTTTCTTTGTCCTCGTAAAGATTGAGTTTGCCAGAAGTGGCCTTAACATGATTTGGATATGATATGCATTCAGATAAAAGGCTCATGGTTGCCGTAGGTGCCTTCTAAAGCAACCTTTACCTAAATATATACCGAGATGAAAGCATTCAGATAAAAGGCTCATGGTTGCCAGAAGTGGCCTTAACATGATTTGGATATGATATGCATTCAAATATATACCGAGATGAAAGCATTCAGATAAAAGGCTCATGGTTGCCATAGGTGCCTTCTAAAGCAACCTTTACCTACGTTTTGAATAATGGTTTAGTGACACTGGTTTGCTGTTTAAACATAATTCCAAAACTTAATGTTGGTTCTTCACTAGAATACTATCTAAAGGGAAAATCCAAAAATGTTTTACCTTGGAATAAGATATCAAAAGGAAATATAACAGGTTTTTTTTCTTTTTTTGTTTAAGAAGAAAATGTTATAATTAATCATTTATCTAGTCGTATAGATATCAAAACATTAGCTTCCATCTATTGAACTCAACTTTGTTGTATCTCATAATTTTGGTGTATCTGTTTTGCAGCACAAATGATGCTGTCTTGGAAGAGATGAAGCGAGAATACAAGCTTCAACAAGATGTCAAGGGTCCTTTGAGAGCCTAACTGATTCCCGGTGATGAGCCCAAAACCAAATGAGCATTTGAAAGTGAAAAATTTCTAGCAACAACTTCATATATCGGATAATGTTTTCATGAAGCAGTTGGTTTGAACTTTGAACCATTTCAATAACATATATTTAATCAAACCTTTAAGCTATTGGTCTTCTATGATGTACGTACATGGGATTGAAGTCAGCATGAGCTAGCAAGGTTTTGATATTGTTGTCACTGATACATACAATGTACGTTTCAGTGCAGGATAATCTTGAGCTAGCTAGGTTTTGATATTATATCAGGAAACAAAAGGAAAGAAAGAGTAGAGGAAATTAATTTGAATGAAATATATATATGTCCATGTGCTATATTTGCTTGGATGTCTACAAAAATCAAGAAGAATGATTGCTGCAAGGATTTGGCTACCCTATAACATACATGGATTGACGACATTACAACACTATCATGTATAAATAATCATGCATGGTGTGTGTGTCTATATATATATTGTGTGTGTGTGCAAGGGTGAAATGCCACAAACATGCTTGACATGTGAAGTTGACTATTAATTGGTCTCTATTTTTTATATTTTTGATCGGTTGAGCTGGTAATTTTAAATATATGAATATAAAGTTATATACTTTCAAATTGAGGAAGGATAGGGTTAAATAAAAGGTATGTATTATCTCTATCAACTTCAAGTAGTATTGGGTGATGATATTATAATTACTTGATTGAGACCTTGAAAGTAAACAACTCAGTTAGTTTTAATAGTTTTGGCTAATTGAGTTGATGATTTAAAATGCATGAATATGGATATACAAACTTTTAAATTAACCAAAGTTGAATTTAAATGAAAGATATATATCTTTTTTATCATTTTCAAGTGGTTTTGGACGACAATGATATTAGAGATCTTGAAAATAGACAACTCAATTAGCTTTGACAATGCGCTAATTGTGCAAAAATTAACTTATTTTTTTGTGTGATTACTCATAAAGCTTTTTCATTGAGTTCTTATCAAAGATTTATAATTCTTCCGTCAAGATCAAGAGATTAGAAATGGATTCAAAATCTTTTAAAATCCTAGCAAAACCTTATAAATATTCATTCAAGCTAAGATAAAAAGTAGTTATTTTATATATGATTTTCTAATCCAATAGTAAATTGCTTTTTTTGTTTTATATTTATGTTTATAAATATAGAAAAATGATTTGAATACTCAACAAATAATATTGTATTTATCTCTTTGTTGTTGTGATTTTCATTTAATAAAGTTATTTTGAAGTGTTTTTTTTTTAAATGCTTTTGATATAATAAAGTTGTTTAATATTTGTTGTTTTATCCATAGATTGTTAAGCTTGTTCGTGAACAAAATGGGTTCATAGATTGTTAAGCCTGTTCGTGAACAAAATGGGTTCATAAAACTAATTTTGAATCTATGTTATATGATATCTCATGCTTGATTTTAATGTTTTGATGTTTTTTATTAGTTTTTAAATTTAAATATATTTATGTATGATATTGTGAGTTGTTGAGATAAAAAAAAAATATTTTTGAGTAAAACAAATGTCTATTTATAAGCTTTCCAATGGCTTCCTTATGACTATATTTTTTTATAGGTTTTCAAGTTCTTTGTGTTCTTAAAAAAAGTATTGACCTAAACTCTTGACTTGGATAAATTTTGGTTTATTTCTTTGCACATAACCTTTTATTATGCATGATTATTGGATAATCTATGGTTTAATGTCATCAATAGCACATTTTCATGGTTTTTAATCAAAATTTATTTTGATAAAATCGTGATGTTTAAGTGAAAATCAAAGTGATTGGATGTTAGATCATTAATTTTTGCATGATTTCCAACATGCATGTACCTTTCATTTTGACCAATTTTGGTCTAATTTGGAACTCAAATTGCTAGGTTCATATTTGGTGTTTTTCGTGCATTTTTTTTTGTGTTTGATCCATTTTATTAAATAATTTGAGTTTTTTTTACGTGTTTAATTTTTTTGTTACCTTGGTTTTTATTTTGGGCTATTTTTTAGACAAACAAAAAAATTCTAAGTCAATTTGGTCAGGTTAACACAATAAAAAAAATAAGGGTCAAAGGGTTTTAATTTTAATACCATGTTTGCAATGTTTTGCTAAGAGTTTTTATTTAAGAATGTGTTTAGCAAATACCCTTTTGGCCTATTTTGACTAGTTTTATTACAATAATTTTTTTTTTTCAAATAAAGCCTAAAAAATAATAAAAATAATTTTTTTTCAAATAAAGCCTAAAAAATAATAAAAAAAGTATTATTTTTTTCCCTTGCAAATGGCCAAAAAAAATCCTAAATTTATTTGAGTATCTTTTTTCAAAGAAAATTTAAAATATTTTTTTGCATGTGTTTAAACAATAGAATGGATTTTACAATAAGTTTGTAAAATTCTAAAGATTTGGATGATATTTAGATAATATTAAAAAGTTATTTTTGACAAGAAAATATAAGGACAAAAAACTTAAAAGGAATTAATATCTAAAATATTATTATAGATAATAAATATCATTAATATAAGGATAAAAAAACCTAAAAGATGTTAATATCCAAAATATTATTATAAATAATACAACTCATTCACTGTCAATATAAAGATAAAATATGCAAAGAATTTCATCTAAAATATTATTAAAAATGACACGATATAAAAAAAATTTAATTTTACGTGGAAAAAAACTTCAAAGATAATTAACAATATTTCACTTTTCTAGATTGAGTTCTTGACCTAAAAAAATAGGATTTGTTCCTTATAATAAACCTGTCAGTAGAAATATTATTAGGGATAATAAACATTATTCACTTTTAATATAATAATAAAAAAACCTAAAAGAAGTTAATATCTAAAATATTATTATAGTCAATATAAAGATAAAATATGCAAAGAATTTCATCTAAAATATTATTAAAAATGACACGATATAAAAAAAATTTAATTTTACGTGGAAAAAAACTTCAAAGATAATTAACAATATTTCACTTTTCTAGATTGAGTTCTTGACCTAAAAAAATAGGATTTGTTCCTTATAATAAACCTGTCAGTAGAAATATTATTAGGGATATAGTAAGTTAGTAGAAATATTATTAGGGATAATAAACATTATTCACTTTTAATATAATAATAAAAAAACCTAAAAGAAGTTAATATCTAAAATATTATTATGAATAATACAACTCATTTACTTTTAATATAAGGATAAAATATGCAAGGAATTTCATCTGAAATATATTTAGAATGACACGATATAATTTTTTTTTTTAATTTTACCTTGAAAGAAACTTTAATGATAATTAACAATATTTCACCTTCTCAGACCAAATTCTTGACTTATAAAATTAGAGTTTGTTCATTATAGCAAAACCTATCATAGTAGATCAAATATGCAAGGAATTTCATCTAAAATATATTTAGAATGAAACGATATAATTTTTTTTTTAATTTTACCTTGAAAGAAATTTCAATGATAATTAACAATATTTCACCTTTTCAGATCGAATTCTTGACCTATAAAATTAGAGTTTGTTCATTATAGCAAACCTATCATAGTAGATCAGTAGAAATATTATTAGGGATAATGCATATCATTTACTTTTAATATAAAGATAAAAAACCTTAAAGAGTATATCCAAAATATTATTACAACTCAATTACTTTTAATATAATGATAAAATATACAAGAAATTTCATCTAAAATATTATTTAGAATGACACGATATTAAAAAAATTTAATTTTACTTTGAAAGGAACTTCAATGATAATTAACAATATTTCATCTTCCCAGATCGAGTTCTTAACCTAGAAAATTAGGGTTTGTTCATTATAGCAAACTTGTCATAATAGGCTAGTAGAAATAGATATTATCAGACCATAACAAACAATAAAAAAAGAATATAGCTTACCTTAGACAAAACATACTAGAAGTATTAATATATTTTCTTTACATAACCAGTTTCTTATCTAAAATTTATGGGGAGAAACTATTTAAGGTTTCATAACTATAATGTTAGGTCACTATGATGTCGTCCTCTCACGATAAAGGTATGACACAATAGTTGTTTCTTAAACTTCCTTTCTAGAATTGAACCATAATTCTCTATCACCCATCACTATTATGATAGGTTTCTATCCTAACATCAAAAGTTGATAAAATAGAAATTTAAATGTATTGTCAGGTATAATGATTGTGCAATCCGTCGAGTTATCATGAATTATCAAAGCAATAAACACAACTAGAATCAAGTTATTTTTGTCCAGGATTTATTCAACATATCAACTTTAAAATTACTATAGTTATCCGAATAATAAATATCATTAAATATACTATAACAAATTTAACGAATCATTTATAATTTCTTAGTTTAAATTAGTTTCATACTTAGATGACTTAAATCTTTGAGATAATTGACAAATCAACCAGGTAGCATTTACTGGGGACATCACTACTCACATGATTTCCAATGTTGATAAGATAAGGTTAAGACGGGCTTAGAGTCGTTTTTATTAAGCACGACTAGAACACACGAGCATCACTGTTAGGTTTTCCTCGCATCCAGGGAGGCGTATGGTGAAGAGATACAACTTCACAGTGGAATTCTACCGAAGTGAGTATGCAAAACAGAACCCCGACTCACCCACCACAAGGCAGGGCTTTAGCAGGAGGCCGCCACCAGTTCAATGCACTGGTTCAGAGCCAGCTTGCCGACGTGTGTGAAAGGTAGGGGATGCCACCACAAGGCAGGGCTTTAGCAGGAGGCCGCCGCCTTGCCGACGTGTGTGAAAGGTAGGGGATGCAGATAAAACATGCAGTTTACTTTTAAAGGTACTTGTACAAAATAATTACCCCCATTATTGATGGTTGCATGTTAACGTATAAAACAAGATGTTCAAGTCAAGCCCTAGAATACACGTGTTTTAAAACTGTTTTGCATACCCTCTTGATATTGTTGCATGTTTTTGTGACTCATGAAAGGGAAAAGGAAAATTGGGTTCCTGAGACCTTACTCAAGGGTCAAGCTCACGGATGTCAGGGCCGAAAGCAAAAGTCAAGCCCAAACCACTAGCATTGTAGGTGAGCCCACACCATAAACAGTCTCAAGGGGCATTGTGGGTGAACCACTTCAGGATGGTGGGTCCCCAAGTGCCTCCAAAGAGGTTGGCTTGGGGGGTTCGAGACTGTTTGGGTTGTGCCCATCAGTGCCAAATAGTAACAGTCATTTCTCTCAATTACCATTATAATTATATGACCACCGAAGCATTGCTCGACTGACCGTAAAAGAAAGTATAATATTTAAAAGAAAAGCATTGAATGGGCATGGTTTGATGCATGCCGACCACTTGAACAATTTTTTTTTATCTTATATGATCTAAACCATTAAAATTTAAATTAATTATGAAATTTGAAACAACATGAGAGGATGCAAACACAAAAAAAGATCCGGAAACCTTGATAAAAGCAATATCAATTCAAATTAGCAGGTAACGAAGATAAACACAAGTGAAAGTCTGTCATATATAAGAATATCAGTGATCCGGAAACCTTTCATGAGTCACAAAAACATGCAACTATGTGACTGTTCTATCATATCATAAGACTGGCAACACAACACATGCTAAAAAATGAAACTGAATTGAAGAAACATTGATAAAAGCAATATCAATTCAAATTAGCAGGTAAAGAAGATAAACACAAGTTTGTCATATACAAGAGTATCAATGATCCGGAAACCTTTCATGAGTCACAACAACATGCAACCATGTGACTGTTCTATCATCATAAGACTAGCAACACAACACATGCTAAAAAACGGACAATGGCCTACAGCATATCACCAGAGAGAAATTTCCTTTCCAATTCAACTCAAAAGGCTAAGGAATTGACCAAATATAGATGCAGAAATACCTATTGGAATGAGCACTGAAAAGTGAGAAATCAATGCTTTGGCAACTATGGGGTTTCTATCAACTTGAAGTTGATGCAGTTATCATCATGGTCCTTCCACCAGTCCATATATTGTTTTGGTGAGATTGGCGTTCTGATAGGAGATGAAGAATCAAGTTTGTTTTCACAAGACTTATCTTCATGGAGCTGCTCTGTCATCGCTTCCAATTGCAAGGGCCTTGGGGGACTCTGAGCATTAAATAGAAACCAGTATTTTATTTAGACAATCCATATAAACAAGAGATTAGTTTTTGAAACAAGAAAGAACCCAAATGAAACAATGTGTAAGAGGGGAAATAAGCAAACTGACCTTCATTGTAATTGTTGGCGGTGAACATGAAACACCCAACTTCTTGGAGAAACCTAGGCAAAGAAATAAAATGTGAATTGAACTTCACAAGAAAAGAGTGTTTAGTGATAATAAGCAGAACAATATTAAGTTTACATTACCATCGTTTAGTCCAATTGATTGCAGAAACTCATCAATGTCCATAGCTCTTGTTTGTGCTTTGATGCACTCCTCATGATTGTGCAGAAACTTTTCCTCAGCAATTTCACTGTTTCGATCTGGTTCTTCTGTCAGAACACTTAGCGTTGCATTGGAACTCTTCTTTTTAGTCTCAGGCTTCCTCGAATTAGAAATGTCTGACAGTGGTTTTCTACCAGCATTCTGCACTTTTCCTGATGCTTTTAAGATACTTTTCGTCTTGCTTGCATCACGTGGAATTCGAGGGGCATCAGTCTTAATTGAATTTGACAAATCACCGAGAGGTTTCCGTCTACTCACTAGTGATGCCATTGGTGCTGTGAATGAGTTCAAAGGAATATTCTGCAAAATCATTGGAACTGATTAATAACCTAGATAAACCATGCAAAATAAGGAAAAATGACTGATTTATACCATAAATTAATTTTCAAAATGTAACTAAAAGGAATTATTCCCAAAAGCACAACCCCTCCACCAAGCAAGACATGAAAAATCAGATAAACCCTAAGACAGTTACATAACTTTTTCTGTGATCTCTATAGCTCTACCATACACTACTTTCCAATAAAATGGACGAATTCGTGAAACAAATTTAATATCAGGTAAAATGGCAGTGATGACAAATTAAACTATTTTTTAATCTTCTATCGAACACAATAACATGGAATTGGAGACCACCACCCCTCTTACATTAATCTCTTGTTTAACACTAGAACTATTCAAAAATTCAAAGCACTTGAGATATGGAAGTACATTGTATCATAAAAAATCTAGCAACAATAGTGAGCATTAACACGAGCGAAACTGAAAATTGAGTGTGAAAGCAAGAAACAAGATAGATTTTCTAGAATCTAAACACAAGAGGCAAATCGTTCAACAAAGGGAAATAACAAATTAATCACAGATATATATGATAGTAATACTCAATAGAATATACAAGACCCATCAAATTAAAAGATTCATTAATTGCCTTTCAGTTGCCTCCTCATGTTTAAATTAAACTACAGAGATTATTTTTCATTTGGAATTAATTGCAACAAGCAATAACCCTAAACCAAACTACTAGAGTTTTAAACAACAGCAGCAAAATCAATTTTTAAAAAAATCGCATTTATTTATGATTCAACCAAAGATCAATCACAAACACATTACAATCGCACGGAAAGGGAGAGAGTTCGTTTGCTGAGAAAAACAGATGACATTTACTTCTAAGAAAACAAAATCGATTAGGGTTTGCCAAAAGTAAATTTAACCAGAAATACAAGAAAACGAAATCAATTTCAAGAATTTAAAACGTAATCCCAAGAATTAATGATAAATTGAAGTTGGATTTGAGAAAGTTACCTGGTGGAGGTGATCGATTATAGGCTGCTTGACAATTGATTCTCTTACTTTTTAAGGCGCAGAGAAATTTTCTTTGAGAGAAGGGAGAGAGGACCGTTGTTTTTATAGGGAGAGGGTTCTTAAATTTCGAATAAAAATATGACCGTTGGAAAGACAGGTCTGATTACAGCTGCGTCCTGTTAAACGTCAGCGTTTTGAGTGGATTAAATTAAAGTCACAACGGTAACCCTTTTGTTTTGCAGGAATTAATCTTTGGCAATAAATTAGATGATACTTAGGGAAATAATTAATTGTATTAATTCTAGTTGTAAGGAAATTATCAGGTTATTAAAAAAAAAATATGAACCAAATTTCTCATGGTAATCTTGTTGTTGTAATTTATTTCTTGTAATTTCTTTCACAATATCAACAAACAACAACTTCCACTATATATACTGATTCCAATTCTTTTACACAGATTAATCAAAACAATTACCCCAAAAGAATAATCTAAGGAGTAGGGTGAATATCAATTGGTTTTGTTCAATAAAAATCCAACCAAATAGATTTTCTTAAGATCTTATATCAAACAGAATAATTGATTTAAATTGAACTACTTCTTCATTCGATTATAATTTTAAAATCCAAATTAATTCATGACTCTTTATCAATTTTTTTATTTACAAGATTTTGATTTAATTCACATTATGTTTTATATTTCAGTTTCTCATATCTAAAACATAAATCAAACAAAAAAAAATTAAAAAAAAATACTTTCAAATTGATTTTTTTTATTTGATATCTCAAATCAATTAGATTTATATTGGTTTTTTCAATAAATTAGATTATTTGGTTATTTTGCTCAACCCTTATAAAGTGGGGATTATTACTATTTTTTCGTTAATCCAATTCATATACGTGAAGAGGCCAAAAAGGCGAAAGAAATTTTTACTTTCATCATCGTGCTAAACCACACATTTAAGAAGCTCATTACGGTCCTACATCCAACAACAGCACTATTGTGCTTTAGCTTCACCTTTGGACCTAACCAACGCTCCCTTAACCATTACACCTAGCCAAAAAGCAACGAAGACCGCACACTGCCAAAAGGAGCATGACAGGCCATGCAGCTCAGAAAGACTGGAAACCCAAGAACATCCAAATGCCCTAGATTCAAGGGAGAATGTCAAGCCGAGCAGCTCAGAAATTTTGGAGCCACGAGAACTTAGAAAGGCCCTCGAAATACATGATACCGTCCCTCACCGCTTGAGGGCAATTGCACAAGAAGGATACCAAATGGACTACATTGTACACAGACCTTTCAAAACGCAATTTCTGGTCAGGGGCTATAAAAAATGGCCCCCAAACACAGTACATCAGGGAAAGAGACAAGGCTTGCTAAAATGGATGTAAACAGACGAGAAACCAAGTGATAGTTCATTCTAAATCAAAATTCCATGAGACAAGGCGATCCCCCTCTATCACAATCCTACAAACACAACCATCCTCCATTACATAAAAGCACAAGATTTTGTTACACATCCAGGCAGCACTGCATCCTCAAGACGCAAAAAAGAAAATATGCTGGAGCATCACTGACTAAGTTGGCTTCCTCATGTTCCGCCCAGCCCTGATCACTTCATCCACCAGCAGCAATTGGGATGCGATAACAGGCCTGGAAAATTACAGTAGCATAAGAATAGCTAAGTTAGATGAATTAAAAGCTCAAAGCTTAAGAACTTCAAGGGGTTCCTTATTGTTTAATCATTCATGCAGTCCATAAGCTACAAGCCAGTACAGGAGCTAAATAAGCATGCTGAAGAAACTAGAACATAAGAAAAAATGTACCAAGGAAAGAGAGATGGGGAGAAATAGAGAACAAAAAAGTTTGGAGTTCCTGAGTACCCTGAGTTTATGAGTTGGCGCTTGACAGAGTAGTTGTCGAAGATACCCTCCATTTGAGGATCAAGAGGCCCTCCTGTTTGGAGATTTATTCCAACAATGTTATCCCTGTCATGCTCTCCCTGAATAAACAGGCAAGAAAATATCGAATCAGTTCTCTTTTCTTGTCTTTTGCCTCCAAAATACAAGGGATGATGCATGGGTCCCAGCAATAGTTACCGTGAGAGTGACAATCTCATCTTGAGTGTCTAGCCCAGAATTCTCAGCCAGTGTTTTGGGCACCACGAGAAGGGCATCAGCAAAAGCTTCAACACCTAGCTGAGCACGCTGTTCCAAATTTGCAAACACTAGTTTAAAATTAACCAGGAGATGGGAATAATTACTCAAACACAGAAAACAGGCAGACATTTACCCCTTTAACTGTTTTCTTGACTTCATTGATTAGATATTTCCTGGCTGCAAATTCAAAAGCTCCTGCTCCCTGAAGAAAACAAGCGAGACTATCTGAGTGGGAAAGAAACATAACTTGCTCATACATGATTTAACTTCCAAAGCCACCAACAAAGAGGGCAACTAGGCTTTTATATAAATCAATATATGACAAACTTTAGTTTCATAGATTTCTTAAAGCAGAACTTACAAGCACAACAGCTTCATCTTCAATGGTGTTTTTTACAGCTCTCAAGCCATCACGGACAGCATCCTTTATTTGGGCAATTGTATGGTCATTGGGTCCTGTAACATTAAAGAAGTCAAGTGACAATTGATCCCCGCTGAATAGCTCAATTGCAAGGATTATACACATCATATAAGAGAAAAACTTGCACATAAGCTAAATCCTCCAGCCTGATGGCTAAATGGTCTAATAGAAGCAATTAAAACAAACAAAAGAAAAATCCTTCAGATGGTTTAAAGACCAACTGATAGCAAAACAAATAAAAATGAAAATCATACACAATTACACAACGTACCTTTTATTAAGATAGTGCAGGAATGGGGGTTCTTTACATTTTCAACAAATGTATACTTCTCTTCACCAAGGACATGCTCATACACCAGTCCAGCCCAACCGAGGCAGTCAGGAGTCAAACTATCAACAGAATTCACAGCCTCTCCTCCACAAGCCAAAACCAGGCGTTCCATATTTCTCCTCTTTGCTCTTCGCAGGGCAATTACCTACAGAACATGAAATTAGATCAATCACATTCAAAATAGCAACAACAGGGCAAGCAGGTAGACCAACCACTTTTCAAACTGGCAAAAGTCATCTTGCATTTATCAGTAGGTACCATGAGGAAAGGAATCCAATCCAAGGCAAAGCATTCAACAAGCCAAGTCTTGTTTGTAACGATTTAAAACTGGAGCCACATACAGGTGGTAGGTTTTCTACCATTTTCAAAATCTCAACTATAACGAAAAACCATTTCAAGTCTCCATTCCCACATCCAAAATTTCATGAAATCAATAGAATTACAGAAGCATCAAATGGTCTCTAGAATCCGCTCTTCCATAATGAAAAAAGAAAAAAAAATAAACTCCTTTGAATATTGTATCTTCATCAACTTAAGCACATTGCTTGTTTTCTTTTAATGATTACTTCATTCAGCATGCAACATGATTTCACAACAATAAAAAAGAAAATGAGGCTGTAAGGCTCCAAAATGTGCAACCAAGCTGATTACAACTTTCAGAATCCGTTTGACATAATGTTATCTTCTTAAAACTTCTCTGTAGAATTAAAGATTACATAGAAACACAAACCCAACCACCATGCTCCCAAGTAAAAACACTTTTCGTTCTTTTCCCAAGTTTAATAGAGGCAACCTCTTGGAGGGCAACTCTATTTTCCTCAACAATCCACCCTTTCATAATATTTCCAACAAAGAAAATTGATCTCCATTGTAATATTTAACCCCTATTCGTGCAATACACCCTAAGACAACCAAAAGGAAACGCCCGGCACTAACACATAAAGCATGATATGCAGAAAACAGATGTGAATTCATGAATATTAAGTAGCTATTTATTGTTAGCATTGGATCACTAAAGAACAGAACATAATTGTTCCATGACTTACCCCTGCTCGTGCAAGAAGGTCCAATGATGGAGGATCAATTCCCTTTTGATTAATAACCACAAAATTGTTGTCTGTACCAGAACAAACCTGGAAGACCAAAAGTATAAAAAACATTTCAGAAAACCCAACCCAACATGTATGACAGATACAGTAACATGAACATTAAATGTATTAAAATGTGTCACTTAACCTTATCTTTTAGTTCAATAATTTTTTTAACTCTTTCATCAACCTGACGCCTTTCAGCAGCAACCATCGTCTCCCTCTGCTCTGCATTTGAGTAGAAAAATCCTGCATTTATTTCACTGTGGAGAAAAATATTAGCTTCCAAAAAACTGAAACTGACCACAGCTGCATCTACAGAGTACTTGATATCTCATATTTAGCATCAATTCCAATTAAATTCAAGTTGACAAGAAGAATACCTTTTCTCATATTCCAAAGACACATTGCATGTCAAGATAAAACAGTTCTCTGCCCGCCGTTTCATATCAGGATGCCTAGAACCATGGTCAAGAACAAGACCTTCAACCTGGAAAGCAGAACAAGTAAATAGAGGGTCCAAAACTTTTGACAAGAGAAGAATATTTATCTACAAAAAATCAAAATTATATCAAAGAAGATAAAGGATGAACAAGAACTAAAAGTTGTCCAAGCTATGAACTTGGGAACTTTTGAATTTAAACCAATCATCAATTTCTTGGAAAGTTCACCTAATCCAAAGTACCAGCATTGAGAAATAATTTTGACATGAAGCATTATTCTACTAAATAAAGGTTGAATGATGGAAAATGGCAGTGATTCCACCTACTGCCTCCCATTCAAGATCAATGATTCCATTTCAAATGGAAGGGTTCTTGGAGATCTTAGATTCCTCATTCTTAGTCAGGATGTCAGGAGTTACAAGTCAATTTTAACACATCCCACCTGAAAAATATACCATGGTAATCCAGATTAAATGAAAAGGGATTAACTTACAAGCCGCGTGTCAACATCAAATTTATGACGCATGTGCATAATCTCCACCATAAATAGATCAATGCCTTCCTCGGGCTTTCGAATACAAAGCACCTGCATAATGCACAATACAGTTAATGCAAAAATAGAAGTCTTCAATGTTGTACTTAAACATCTTTTCTAGCAGCCTCAAGATACATCAACACCATTGGCTGCACTCACCGAATTGACAACTATGTCAGTTAACTGATCTGCCAAAGCTTCATGCAGCTGTACAAGAGAACAAAGTCAACTTTAAATGAGATCCAATCTGGACCTAAAATAAGAGTAAACCAATGAATAGAACTTACCTTCGTCCTTAGGGCTGTTCTAGCAACCATTTTAAGAATTTCCCTGTCAGGTTCATCACCCATGACCACAGGAGTCTTAAATTTTTCAAGAAACTGGAGAGTGGCTCTTTTCGCAATCTCAAAACCATCAACCAATACACGTGGATGCATCCCTGAAGAACAAAGTACTCCCATGAATTAAACAGGTTACCCTGACAAGCACTAAAACACCAAATGAGCATGTTCAAGATTTTTCTGACAAAAAACTCATGACCGCACACCAAGTATCCAGAATAAAAATATTAAAAGAACCACCATAATATGACATTTTTTTCATCAGAGAAGGTATAAAAACAGAACCAATGTCCTTGATGATAAATTCTAGTGCAATAAATATTTTATTAGCCAAAGGTCAAATACACAATAACATGCAACTTTCTATTATTTCCTGTGCAGCACGCATGCACAACACAGATGCAACCCTTGAACAACACCAACTTGTTTGAACTTTAAGGCACTAGAATCTTCTAACACTGTTTACTATCCTATCATGTCACAGCATAAATTTCTTTATTCAGTTCGAAACATTTGAAACAATAAGCATATCAAGAATAGAAAATGGTGTTAGAAGATTGCTAGTTCAAACTAAAACAGAAAACTCAGAAGTATGTGACTCAAGAAAGAGAGCCCCAACAAGTAACACAGCTAGTTCAAACTAAAGAACATCACTAACCTTCATCGATGCACCGTTCAGATTGCTTCATAAGCTCCCCAATAAAAATCACAGTAGACGTAGTACCATCTCCACTGATATCATCTTGGGCAACAGCCGTCCTTGCAATCATAATGGCCGTTGGATTTTGAATTTGCTGCAACCATCAGAGAAATTCAAGCAAATTCACAATTCCACAAAAACGCCAGCAATAAACACCCATTGTTTATTCAAAACACCAGATAACACAACTTTGTTTCCTAGATCTATCTCAGCATTTAGAAGTTAAACTTACATCAAGTTGCTCCTACAGCTCATTAATTTAAATATGCTAATCACTTAGGGCAGGACTCGCTTCTAAAAAGAGAAATAAAAACATTAAACCCTAATTCTGCAAACAGTCACAAAAATTCAGATCGAGAAAACCTAACGGAAGAAAACTAACCATTTCTTTCAAAAGAGTATTTCCATCCTTAGTCAGCTTTATATCTCCAGCACCACCAACAAGCCTATAAGGACACAAAAACACAAAGTAATTAAATCGCAGAAGCACGGAGCGAATTCCGAGAGAAAAAGACAAAACAGCGAGAGAGTTACATCTTGATGGTGCCTTTGGGGCCGAGATTGGATTTTAGAACATCCTGTAAACCTTTAGCAGCATTGATGTTCATGTGAAGCGCCGCCGATTTGTTAAGAACCTCCGCGTTAGGGTTCAATACTCTTATCGACATTTTTTTTTACCTTTCAGAATTTGAAAGAGAAGGAGCGTGACTGAGTTCCCTGTTGCTCGGAGTTTTAATGGAAGTGAAGAGAGGAACTGTCTCTGCGTTGCGTTGCTTGGGTTTTCTTAGGGCTTTCTGGTAGCTTATGTAATATTTAATAATTTCGTTTTAGGGAAAACCTCAAAGTGGTACCGTAACTGTGAATTAATTATAAAATGGATCCCTAAATTCTTGAATTCTTCATTTGTTTGAGAAAATAATTTGAGCAACAAAAAAATAGTTAAATCAATTTAAAATCTTGTGCTCGTTATCCTTTCAAAATCCTGGAATAGTAAATGATTGATTTATAATTAATTTTTGAGCAATTTTCTTTTTAATAAAAATAATTAAATTGTTTCAAAGAAACTCACCTCTCATCTCGAAAGTGTTTTTGCACTTTACTTCCAAGAATATATAAGATTCTCTTTTAAATCTAATGAGAATTGTAATTGTAATAAATTGGAGCATTATCTTGAACTATCATATCACTATATATTTTCAAATGTTTAATTAATTTAACCTAGATATTTTTTAGTTTCAGAATTCTTCTTTACCCAAAAAAGACTAAAAGAGGAGGGTTGTGTAGAATTATGTTGTTAAGTTTTTTATAATTTAGTGATGATTGAGTTTTTTTTTCTCCTTTATATTCCTTCTTATCTTTTTCAAATTCATGTTAGGTCATCTAAAAATTAGGTCATTTTTTTATTTATTTTATTTTTTAATTATGTTTAGGTCATTTTTTTTATTTATTTTATTTTTTAATTATGATCATCTGTTTTTATTGGATCTTTATTTCTTTTAGACTTTTTTGAGATTTTTTTTAATTTCATCTATTTTTATTTGATTTTATTTAATTTTTATATCAAATATGATACTCATTTTTTTTTCTATCAATTTTTCCATTAATATTTTTTTATCTAGATTTGATCCTCATTTTTATAATTGCTCTTTTTTTAATCTATTTCTTAATTTTTTTCCCTCCAAATTTTATTGCACTTGTTTTTATCAAATTTTGGTTGTTATTCTTTTCATTACTTTTTTTTTACCCTTTTTTTATCTTATTTTCAATTTATTCTCTTTTTATTAATTTTTATATCAAATTTAGTCTTTATTATTTTAATTATTATTTGATTTCTTTTTTAATTTTTAATGGTAAAGAATTTTTTATTTTATTTTTTTTGTTTCTGCCTTCGGCGAGGTCATCTTTTTGTATCAAACTTTTACAGAATTCAAATCCAAGAATGAAGAGCAAGTGAATTGCTACTCCTGGTGTGCTTAGCAGCGAAGATAGAGAAATGGTGGAGATGGTTTCTACAAACTACCAGCCTCTGCTGGCCATGTTGATTCTGGCACTGAGGCGCATCTGTTGACATTAAGAAACAGTTCATGGTTTTCTAAATTTTAACAAGAAAAGTTACATTTGGTGAATATTTTTGATCCTATGAGATCTTATGACAAAGAACATTGATCCGGTAAGACTTCATTATAAATAACTTTTTCACCAGTCCAGTCAAAAAGGAGAGAAAGAAGAAAGTGTATTTAGGAATAAAGAGAAAGATTGCAGCCCATTATCGGGGCTCGAAAGACTTGTTTCTGGTGGAATTTAAGGATCAGAAGAATCTGGACTTTTCCTCTAATGAGGTTATCTGAGGTGAAAATGACCCATCAGACACTGGTTCTTGTGAAAAAGATCTTCAGCTTTGAATTTCTCAATGGGATTAGACTTTGAAGTAAATAAATTTTTTCATGATTTATGGTGGCATAAAATCTTTGAAACGGGACCAGATGAATATTGCATTCTCGCAGAAACATTGATCTGCCACTCCTTCCCAATAAGAAAAAAAGAAAGAAGTAAAAAGAACAAAAGTATCTTACCTTTCTAGCATTAGTCAGTTATACAACGTAAATCTTTATGATTTGGAATAAAATATGAATTTCCTGAAGAGAAGAACAAATGAAATAGAACGAACTTCCTTGTGCACCACAGAAATGGTCAAATCTCAGAAGGTATCTCCACCTTCCAAGTATCCGTGGAAGTTTCACTTGAGCATGAAAATAAAACACCTCTTGTTCAACCCAGAACGACCCCTTAGGCTCTTAGGCTCATGAATAATACTGATTGACTTTAGCTGCCACATTACATGGCTCTTTATTCCATATTCGAGATTTTCATGGCAGAAAGAGCGATTTTAGGTGCCTTTCTTATATATATATATATATGAAAGCTGAAAATGTGATTCCAGCATGGGGGAATTTTCTGAGTTCACAAACACTTCCTAGAACAATTCTGTAAAGCACACACATTTTCCCTTTCAAGAAAATGGTTCTATAATCAATCTTTTGCTTTTCTTTTTCAGTCCGCTCTTCGTGAATCTACTTTAAGAGCTTGCAAACAAGCATTTTAAGATTTTGAATGATACGGAAGTTCGGTAACTCCATTGACTAATGCATTATGTGCTCATATAACTGACTTTGAAAAGTTCATCATTTAAAAAAAAAATTTGTTTGAGCCATAAGGGCTATGTTAGATGATGTTTAATATAGGCATGGGTGATTCCCCAAATTTGACAGAACTCTAAGGGTGGCGAAAGCTTCATTTTCTGCCCTTAGAGAGCACAAATTCTTTTCTAGCGAAATTTCCAACTTGAATTTTCATTCTTTTGCAGAAAAATATGAAGGTGAATCATCAATACTTTGAGTGCATTTTCATTTTCCGTTAACCGGGGGAGATAAAATACAAAGGTAAACAACTTTATTTTGTTGACGAATGCTAGAAAGGTGAACAGAAGGTAAGATTCGGGCAAAGGAATAAAAATTCAAGAAGCTTCGTTAACACATACTCAATACTTTTCCCTGTAGATTCCTGTTATCCTTTTCTTTTTCTTACCAAGCAATATCTAGTACAGGCGAATGAATGTGCTTAAACAGTCTATAGCTAAAGTTGTCTTGGTAGGAAACTAAGTTCATCTTGCAATATTGATGTGAAAAGTATTTGCTTTGCTCTCAATTCAACTCAACAGTAGCTAGCATGATCATATCCTTTAGGAGATATTTCTGCAGAATAATGAATCATTTGCCAAGTACCACTTTTGAACTACAGGAAGAATTTTGTACCGTTGAAACGAGCAGAGAGCTCAAACAAGATTTCAGTTTCTAATGAAATTAATGCCTAAACTGTCATTATCTTCTAACCATTGTGTCATTATCTTCCTATCTCCATGTCGGCTATACAAGAGATGTAAATTCCATCTGAAGATTACAACACAAGGATTTGCGCGAAAGAAGTTTGAAGAGGACACCTTGGAAATCAGAGAGTCAAAAATCAGATAATAATGTTGGAGGATATTTGGTGTATAAAGTCCGCCGTCCAAAATCAACTCAAGAGTGCAGTAATTAAAAGCCTTGGCATATCAATAGTAAGATTTCTAACTTTGAGCTTTAGTTGCAGCAGTAGATATGTATGCAGATCACCTGCTATACATGATCTTGGATACACTTGCTTTCCTCGTGTACCGAGCAGATGTTTTGCTTGCTTATTATTAGTATTTTTATTTGGATTAACCTTGTCCAATGATGGAGACCGGTGGTTTCTAAATGTTAAATGAAAATCTCAATTTAATAGTTTAAGCTGATAGATGAGTTTTAAAATATAATTTATATTATTTTTTAATATATTTTTTTAAATAAAAAATTTTTTGTGCTTAAAACTTGTAGAAATACACATTTTAATTTTTTTCAAATAAATAGAGATGATGAGATTTCAAACTCGTAACCACTTAGTAATTGAGATTCTAATATCATATTAAAAAATCATTTTAATTTAATAATTTAAATTGTTAGATAAAATTCTGAAATAAATATAACAACAACAAAGACAAAATCATTTTAATTTAATAATTTAAGTTGTTAGATAAAATTTTAAAATAAATATAACAACAACAAAGACAATAAAAAAATGCAAAATGTCAGAACAAACTAGGAATCTAACTGTCATTATGTTTGACTCCATCATATTCCTTTCTTCTAAATCATGTTTGAAGTTGAACAAGTTGATTTCCAATATCTTTCCTATTTATAATGAATAATTCAGACTATATTCATAAGTATCTATCCAACAGCAAAAGTCAAATTGTAATTCAAATTGTGCCATTCACTCATCTTTAAAAGGTATATTAAGTGGACAAGGATAAGATTCCCTCAGGTGTTGGCTCATGTTGATCAACTATTGCAGCAAATTTCAGATAGAAATGTTTCTTGATGACAGTGATAGTCATTTACTGCCATTTCGAAAAATTACAAGTTCATAAATCTTTTAACGGTTTCCACATGAAGTGAGAATCTAAGTGGTGTCATAGCATGAGCTCAACTGCCTGACTACTTGTGAGATAAAAAGAAAAGGAAGGTTCCCTCTCAATTTAAAGTTTATCCTTAACCTAATCTTTCACTCTCTATATAAAGTGAGTTCAGATTTATAGCAGAACATACCAAATTGTCCATTACACCCCACTGCAAGGTAAGAAAAAATATGGCTGCCATTTCGTTTGATCCAAGAGTTAATCTTCAAATGAGAAAGAACTCTCACGGCGTAATTAGTGAAGAAATTGAAGGACTCATCAGAGTTTACAGAGATGGACGCATCGAAAGGCCTCCTATAGTTCCTAACGTTCCTCGCAATGTGGCGCCAGTAGATGATGTGACAGCAAAAGATGTTGTTATCGATAAGTTCACTAACTTGTGGGCACGCATTTATGTCACAAAACGCTCAGGCATACTGCCTTTGCTTGTTTACTTCCATGGAGGTGGATTTTGTGTTGCTTCAGCTGCCTGGATTTGTTACCATGAGTTCTTGGCCAATCTTGCTTCTAAAGCGGGTTGCATCATCGTATCCGTAAACTATCGTCTAGCCCCAGAAAACCGTCTCCCTACTGCTTACGAAGACGGCATCAAGACCCTTATGTGGGTAAAACAACAGACTCTAAATTGCTCTCCTGAGCATAACTGGTGGTTTAGTCGGTGCAATTTCTCTAGCTTGTTCTTAGCTGGTGACAGTGCTGGAGCAAACATAGCATACAATATGGCGACAAGGTTAGGGTCCAGTAACAATCCTGATTGCATGATAATTAAGCCTTTGTGTCTCAAGGGCATCATCTTGATCCAACCTTTCTTTGGAGGAGAGGCAAGAACTTTGTCCGAGAAAAACATGGCTCAGCCAGCTAACTCAGCTCTGACTCTATCGGCTTCTGACACGTATTGGCTGTTATCACTACCTTTAGGGTCTACCCGTGATCATCCATGCTGCAACCCTTTAGCAAACGGTGCAAGCAAGTTGCGGGATCAAAGATTTCCAGCAACAATGGTGTGCATATCTGAGATGGATATACTTAAGGATAGAAACTTGGAGTTTTGTGCTGCTTTGGTTAATGCTGGTAAGAGAGTAGAAAAAATGATTTACAAAGGAGTTGGACATGCATTTCAAGTTCTACTTAATTCTCATCTCTCCCAAATCCGCGTTCAAGAGATGGTGTCCCATCTCAATGCTTTCATCCACCGATGACAGAAGGAAAGGGTTTCATGTTTCGTCATTACTGTTTAAGTACTATCTATTCTGTGTCATAGCTTAGATAACGTTAACGTTGTTCACAAGATACGTATTTTCATACATGTATCTATATGTAGGCCTTCGCTTTCCGCATCATTTATCCTGTTTAAGCTGGTTTTCCTATTACTTTCTGTTTGTTATGCCAGAGTCAGAATGTGCTATATAATTGTAACCTTGCTTTTGCTTTATAAAAAAGCTTCTCTTTCCTATATTTGACTAGTCAAAAGGATGGTGGATTGCTCAATATTTCAAATTGAGTTGTATTGATCTCAAAGAACAATCTATGATCCCAATAAATATAGAAGAAAGAACCCCAATGGTGTTTCTACAAAAGGAATGTGCTCTGGGCACAGCTGAAAATAGTCATGTGTTGAATGATCGTTGCTGCTGGCGCATGCTATTTACAACCTTGGAACCTTTGTTGGATAGCTAATCTAAACCGCTAGAATCCTTCCCACTTTGGTGGCAGGGTAGTTGCAGTGATATCCAAAGATATTATATCCTTTTTTTTCTTTTTTTAAACCGATGACAATAGCAATCGATGGTTCTCCTTCTCAATTCATATAAGTTATTCCTTTGATGATTGATGAGGAAGCAATGGGCATAGAAACATAATCAAACTGTCAAAAGGAGTATTGTATATAAGATGTTTTCAAACTTTCAATGACATTGATCATCGATCATTTCTCGTCCTTCAGTCAGATAGTATTCGAGCATTCAATGAGCAAATGAAATTCTTTCGAATCTCCAGAAACTGCGACCCTGTCGCTTGGTTTTAATTAACAACCACCTGATCTTTTGCACTATAGAACAGATTTTAGAGAGACTAAAAAGAAGACCTTCTCTGTTGTCTCTTTTGCACGTTGGTTAATTTCCAATAACATTGGGAACCTGTCTTGGTCTCTTTGAGTTGCTCTTACCATCATGCCACTCGTGTCACCCGGGAGTTCATGTTCTGCTCTTCCATTATGACTTACGTTTTCATGGCTTCGAAATTTCATTTGCTTTATGCTTATTCCGCCATTCATCTTGGTTTCATTATATATTGCAAGTATCTTCGAAGTTAATCTCTATGCTTATTCAAATCAGATTTCATTTATTTTTTCTCATGCAATAAACAAATCACCAACACTTGTTTGAGGTTCCTTCATTTTTGAAATTAGTGTAAGCCTCCTAAAAAAAATACTCATACAGGAATACCGGATCCCTGAAAGTTTACATATCCTCCAAATTGTGTGACAACGACACAGAATCCTTATTTCAGTTTTGTGTAAGGTATCCATGGACAAATACTTTCACTGCTTCGACTTGGTGCCGTTCTGATCAAAACCCTGATTGGTCTTTAAGACGTGAACCTTTGGGACCTAGAGCCATCATGGTTTAAGAACTAGGTGTTTTGATTTTATGCTGTATTGTTGGTTTTAGCATTCTGTACTTCGCTGCTTTATGTTGTGCTGTAATGTTGCACTAGAATTATTCTCTGATCTGACCTGTAGTCTTCATTCTTTTTTCCTAACTGGTTAGTCAGCCCCATGGAGATTATTTTTATAGATTTTACTTGGATAATTATTATTCCTGATTTTCAATTTAGTGATGAAAGTGGACGTCAACCTATTCGAGTGAGATCGGATTACCATGTACTGGATCGTATGGCATCTTTTTGTCACTACTTTGGAGAGCTTTCATTTTATTGAAATGAGCACAGCACAGAACACTAAATCGAATTCTACATGATATTCATCAAATCAAGGCTCCATTTGTATCAGCATATAGCCATAATGATTGCTGATAAAGAAATCTAATTTCTGGCTGGGGATCCCGCTGAGAGATTTGCTCGAAAGCGAGAGGAAGAAAGACTAAAACATAGAGAATAAAAAAACCAGATAAGGTGATGGGGGATATTTGATGAATAAGTATACTTTGAAGTTGAAAGAGAAGCACTTACTTAACCATCGGTCCATTCAAGTCTGTAGAAACAGTGTTAAGATATAATGATAAGAAGGATCTGTCGATGTCTGTCATGTGAAGAAAACTAATGGCAGTGGTGAATGTGAATCTTTTAGGTCACTTGCATGTTCAGTGAAAGTCCTAGTCTGCCCAGTGTTTGCCTGTGTTATCTTCCCCCTACATATTGACTCCGCTTGATCTGCATTCTATATATTTCTGCTGTGGAAGGGTAATGGCAATGTAATATCTTGAAAAAGCATCAGAGGCAAGCTACCATGGGTTTAGATTCTTTGTGGGAAAAACTTTCTCTGAATTAAGCAGGCCTTTTTGCCAATTTCTTGCCTGGAGTCCATCTAAAAGCATTGATGAACATGTATTTAAAAGAGCATCCTTTAACTAACTGTGTATATTTGAAGAATACAGTTTCTGATATAATCTGAGTTTCTGAGATCATTTAGGCGTGGACCATGATAGGCTATCAAGGGAATCGAACCCTTTGGAAGGTGTATCTTTGGGTTATCTTAAAATGGTGGTACCTGCAACAGCTGCAATGATCCCATTTCATGAGAAGAGCATTTTCCATGGAAGTTGCAATGATCCTTTGGAAGTTGCATTTTCCATGCTCTAGGTAAGAGGTCCTTAAGATAAACTCCAGCCAGACTTGAAAGCCTTTCCTTTCGTCAGTATTTGTCTTTAATTATAGTGTATGGCTTTACCTTTATAATAATCGAAGGGTTATTAAGAACATGCTAGCCATTTAGATGACAGAGACCATGAAAAGATGAAGTTATTACGAAAGGAGTACCAACTGATGAAAAAAGAAAAGAACTAGATAAACAAAAGAAATGCCTGCGATATGGCCATACAAACATTCAGTGTTGCCTTCTGCTATTTGTCCAGGTTTGAATGTCTTCAACATTGATATGAAGATCATTATCTGTGTAAAGAGAATTAGCCTTACAATTCCTTAACCAAAAAAAATAACTGATGGGGTGTCAGACAAAAGCATGAGCCCTTAATCATCATTGGCCATTGATTCAGGAGCTCATCAACTGTGTGCTGGAACACGCCAAAAAATATCCTATCATGAAAAGAATTTGGTCTATAATGTCCACGCAAATTGGTAGTGAATCAACATATTATTTGAAGTCTCTATTACAGTGTAACAGAATGGACAAAAGAACTGATCCAAGGATAAAATATAGTGACAACATAGGTAAGATGTAGTACTTAGTTTTTGTTGAATGGCCAACCAAATAGAAGTCTGAAGTTTTAGAGGAGCATAGACTTCTAAACCTGTGTCTGAAAAGAGCATGATCCTGTATAATCTATGCTATCAATTAAAGTATTCCAAGATTTCGCATGTAAATTTCCCATCTTTGCGAAGTATCCATGCCTTCAACTGGTTTAGTATGATGTAGCCATACCTCCTAAAAGACTTGATGTAAACACATTGCCTGCTCAACTTCAAAAGTTCTAGGAGTTCTCCTTCAGATGACGTTCCATACCCAGTTTCCATTTATCCATTTCTAAAAAATTTTCTGTAAGCACACTAGAGCTCTACAAATCTGAACCACCTCGTTAGCTATCATAAGAACATCAACAATCTGACATCCAGTAATAAAAAAAGTCTGACTATCACTGATAAGATCCCGGATGACGAGCTTGAGTCTGTTAGAAAGAATCTCTGCAACAACTTTATAGAGACCATGAGTCAAACTAATGGGTCTATAATCTGAGAATTGAGATGGAAACTTGGTCTTTGGCAGCAAAGTTACAATAGCAAGATTAAGTCCCTTTGGTAATTTTGCTGTTGTGAAAAGATCAGAGCAATCCATCCAGAGACATATTCTACAATGTGGACATTAAATTTAGACTTGTCCCAAAGTTCTAGCATCCCACCTGAAAAACCCTCTGAATCAAGAGCCCACCATTTAACTTCCTTCCGATTCCATATTTTATATATCACACTATTTGTACAGGAAGGCATTTTGGTTTCAAGCAGAAAACAAACTCCAACATCATGGGTGTAGGACCTTAGAGATAGCCTTATGTTTCATAGTCATTCCTAAGCCACAGACATTCCAAGAGAAAACCTTTATTTTTATAACAAAATAAATCCCACGAGTTACCTTCTGAAGAAAGCCTACTGTATAGCATGCCAATCTGAAGCCTGCCTTGGCATTTGATTTTTAATCTCCTTTGTGAAATGATCCAGTGTAATGCCCCCACCAATGTCCAAAATACTTCCAGCTGCAATCGTATTACAGACCTCATCGTGGCTGTTCGTGTTGGCATCTGCTATCTCCAATGCGAGTTGCAGAATCCATTGAAGAATCCTCTACTTCCTCTGTCGTGTCCTGTAAGCTTCCTACACTGGAGAGTAGTAGTCTTTGCTTACGAAATCTACTTCTTTGAGTGACATTGGAATTAAGAAACTGTCGTGCCGTTTGTATATGTTAAATGCAGAGTCATGAAGCAACTAGCAAAGGTTTCCATATGAACTGCAGCAATATAATTATGCCTATCCACGTTAGAATTTGTAGCCACATCAACTTGTGCAGACTCTTAACTCATCAGACTCATCATCGTCTTCTTGGTTGAGCAATAGCATGAAGGTATCCATTGCATAGGAGATAGACTCACCATCTGAATAATGAAGGGAGTCAATTTCTATAACCTCGATACGATAATCATCTCCATTCAAGCATATGAATTAACAATCTTGCACAGAAAATTAAGGATTATAATATAATTAATATATATAAATTATACCTTGAGGTCTAGAAAAATGAAATAAGCACTTGATTGAGATAATTTCTAAAACAAATTTGAAATAATATATAAATATTATTTAAAGAAAAAATTTATATTTTACTAATTTATAAGATTTTTTATATTCTCTAAAAATAGTGAGCTATTCCTCCAAAACAATTATTAAACTAACAAAAAAAATTAGGAGTGAGTCTATTTGTATGGCACGCTATTGACTTTTCCCTAAACATTTATAAAAATTAAAAAATTAATAAAGATAATAATATTTTTATTTAAAAAAAATTAACAACACCAACTAAAAATAAAAGACCATCCAAAATTTATTTCTCAGTAAATACACATCAATATTATGTTGCCACAACTGTTGATTTTATTCAATCTTTATGTCATTTATTTCATGTGTCTATTAGCTAAGGATTCTTGCTTTTATTCATTATATTTATATGGTGATGCTTCCTATCATTTCTATAAATTCTAACTTTTCAATATAAATATATATTCTTTGTTTTAAATTATTTCAATTTAAATTGACTACAACTAATCTATTAAGGAATTCTATAAAAAACTAATTAGACTAAAATTAATTATTTTCATTGATAATTATCATAATTATTGACAATAAAAAAACTTTGATAGTAAAATTATTTTGATTTGAAGGGGATACGTATTATTTAAATTTAAATGAAACTAAATAATAGAAAAGCATACCTCAATAGATTATAATAATTTCCCTTGTCATTTAAAAGCAACAATATCAATCAAATCAATTCAATAATTCAATAAAAACATCAATTCAAAAAATCCAAATTAAAAAAAACTCAAAACAAGAAAAAATCTTACTTCTTAATTTAATTTATTGAAGCTTTCACTATTGTTTTCTGGCATAACAAAAAAAAATACGAACAATTAATGAAGAGATCGATTCTCAAGTTATAACTTAAAAACTATTAATAAATTCACTAACAAATATTACTGATAGATTTATTTTATTGATAATACTTTATGTAATAATAATACATTATTTGTTTTTTGTTTTTTTTTATATACATTTTTCTCTCACTATAATCTCTCAATATACACTCATTGAAATTTTCTATCCATATATACATAGACAGACATATCAAGAGAAATATTTTGTTGATAAATATTATTATAATTTACTAGTGGTATATTGTGATTTGTATTTGTTAATTTTTATTGATAATGTCCTCTTCTTTGTTGTTTCTTTTTTTTTTTTTGTCTACTTGCACATGGTAAATCATATACCAAATGGACTTTCAAGAATGACAGAAATGAAGATGAGCGACAGAAGGATGGATTCTAATTTATGGAAGTGTCAACAGCTTAGGTTTCAGAATGCTTGGAAGTTAGGAGATACGGATTAAGAGCAGTTCAGAAAATTTATATAGTTTTGGTAAAAATATCATTAATGGAAAGACCTAACGTGACAAGAGTGTTAGAGTTTTAGAAAGAGTCTAGCCAGTGATACAAAAAGAGAAAGTGCTTTCTCAAATTCTTCACGTAATTTTAATTTTAAAGTTCGTTTTAATTACCATAATAAACTTTAAAAAATATCAAAATAATATTATTTAAAAAGTATTTGATAAAATAATAAATTTTTATTTTATTGTGTTTTTAAAACTTGATAAGGTGAAAGTCCAATTACTTGGCTCAACTGGTTAGTTAATTAGTTTCATTTGTATTAGTTGATTTAGTTTCATTTGTATTAATTGATTGATCATTTTATATAAAAATTATAATTTTATAAACTTTTTTTCATATATATTTTACGAGTCGCCTTGTAGATTCAAAAATAAATTTTAATTAAAATATCAAAATATACATGGCAGTGTCAAAAGGATGGATTCTAATTTATGGCAGTGTCAACAGCTTAGGTTTCAGAATGTTTGGAAGTTAGGAGATACGGATTAAGAGCAATTCAGAAAATTTATATAGTTTTGGAAAAAATATCATTAATGGAAAGATTTTATATATGTTTAACGAGTAATATACATATTTATCTATCTTGTAGATTCAAAAATAAATTTAAATTAAAATATCAAAATACACATGTATTTTTTAATACCAATGATATAGTCAATTTATAATAATAGGTGATTTTAAACAATCAAATATGAATTTATTATAATTAAATGAAAATTTATTTCAAATAAAATATATGAATGGCCTAGAAAATATATTAATAAATTAGTAAAATAAGTTTAAATTCAAGAAATTATTTGGTAATGTTACATCATAATAAAAGTTAAAAAAATTATAATTTTTAATTTTATTATTACATTAAACTTAAACTTTTACGGGAGTTTCTGAATTTTATTTTTTCTAGTTACTATTTAGATTATTAAATCTTTAGATATTAAAAATCTTAACCGAGACCTTCTAATTTTATTAATTTGTAGAGTTTTTTTTTTATTTTTTAAATTAATTGACTAATTAAGCAAAAAATAATTGAAACTTCACATTGTGACATTTAGAAATAATAAAACTTAATAAATATAAAAGTGCAATGAAATAAAAGTATACTATATTACTATTTTTTTAAAACAGTCAAATTTTGATGTTTAATTTGCTAATTTCATAATGTACAATTTAAAACACCAAGAAAAGTTTCATCCTGCCATGATGTAAGAATGATTGCAAATAACTCCGGGGGATGCATTTTAATTTATCAGTTTTTAAATTTATTTTTTAAAAATTATTAATTCGAGTAATATAAATTTCACGATTATTATTAAAGAATTATTTATATATTAATTTTATTATATTAAAAAAATAATTAAAATATATATAAAGGTGTAAAAAAAATGATTGAAAATGGCAGTCCATGCGATCTGACATGGTGGACATAGACCTGTCAATTCAATGACAAAGTCCGGCAAGCTCGTCTGGCATGCTTGGCTTGGCTTTGAAAAGTAAATGATAATGGTGCCGAGCTGTGGCATGATCTTAGCCAGGAGAAAGCCCGTCAACGGGACTTGTCAAATCAAAACAAGCTATCACTTTCAAAACATCCAAGGTAACGGTTAATCCTTGCGCGTTAACTTTTGCTTTGCGTTCTTCATTCCGTGATGCACGCCGTGCACTATGCGTTTACAAAATCATGAACAAGAATTTACTTGGCATTATTTCTTTTAGACATTAATCTTATACAAAAACATGCTGTTTTCTACTTGAAAAACTCGGTAAAGCAATTAACTTGGGGCTCTTGGTACTATAGCATCTCTGACGGAAAAGTTTAATAAAGAAACAAATATTCAAAATTATATTTTTAGTTTTTGTTTCTTCATTATTTTTTATTTTAATATGTAAAGTAAACAAATAATTTTTTTAGCTATTTATAGAGCTATTTTTATATTTTTCTATAAAAATAGTAAAAACAAATAACTGTTAGCTAATAGTTATTTTTATAGTAATTGGCTAACAATTCATTTTTTCACTTCAACATTTAAGATAAATAATATTTTAATATACAAGTCTTTATATAATTTAATTTTTTTATATTTTTATTTATAGTATTTATATAAAAGTCTATTATTATTGTTTAATTTTTAATTATTAATATTTAATTTTTAACTGGTATTGTTTAACTTTAAACTGTTACTCTCTACTTTTTAACTTTTATTGTCTGAATATTTATCAAATTTTTACTTATATTTAAAGTTTTAAAATATAAAATATATCTAAATTAGTTATATAATTATATTAAAATTAATTTAATATAAAATATATTTAAAATATAATTGATTTTTCTAAATAGTTTTTATCATTAAAATACATATAAAAAAAATTATATTTACACTATTTATTTATTTTTTTAACTTTTTAATATGTTATTCCCCGCTGGGGATGCTCCTGCGGAGGAAAAAGAAAAGCTAAGAGGTTTTTCCAGCTGCTTGAGTCAGGACCCATGCCATGTAGCTGGAAACCTAGCCTAGGTCCACGGCTAGATGAAAACCAAGTTTGCCAATTTTCTCTGCAAATTTTCTACCGAATAATCTGCGATGGCACACAAAATAACACATACAATTATTTATAAAATATTCTTATTCTCAAATACAATTATTTATAAAATATTCTTATTCTTTTTAATTGTAATTGTAGATGTTGAGGTAACTTACATGTATTTTAATTAATTTTTAAAATTTAAAATTAATAATTATATAAATTTCTAATAATTCTGATATTTACAACCCTTAAATTGTGATGTCTGGGAGTAAACTCAGCACCTAAAATATTCTCATGCTATCCTGCTTTCTGGTTGATACCGTGACCAATGAAAACACTGGTTTTTACACCTGATGAACAAGAGATTCTTTTAACAGTTAAAACTTACCATTACAATGACAACGACGAGCCACACTAGCTATGCCACCCTACACCTTCACTAATAGGCTGTGTCCTTTCATCTTCAGCCAAGCCAGCATGTTTACATAACCAGGAGACAGAAAAGACGGGATAGCTATCCAAATATTTCTACATTTTGATCTGATTTCTCCACCTTAAAAAATAAAAACAAATAATTTTAAAAAATAACTTAATTATTATAGAATCTCTTTCATATATATCACCATACGCAGAATAAAAACACTACATGTTGCATAATATTTTGAATGATATTTAAGTTAATTAAATGAAAAATCTTTCCTTTCACCATTGAAATTAATGGTGAAGTTTCGAGGTCGAAGCTTCCAAGCTATCCAGCTTTTCCAACTTCATTGAACACAAGTATCTAATATTTTCTTGCTTAAATGAGTATTCCACAGTATTTGCTATGCGTGTCTCATGGCATTCTTCCCTGCAAAAATTTAATAACACAAGTTACACAACAGATCAAAAGGAGAAATTATGGCGTATCAGGCAGATTAAACTTTAGATTTATAAGGAGAGTATCATTGAAAGTTGCTAATGAAAACCATATTTTCTTTATGTTTATTTTCAGGGTTAAAGAATATGGGATATAAATCTCGAAAAAATGAAAGCTTAGGCTAATTTCCATTACGAAAACTAAATTAAACTTTGAGTTTTGTTTAAACTTGATGTAAATGTACAATAGAAATAAAGGGCGAACCAAAAAATATGATGTAAATGTCCAATATATATCCAAGTATGAGACACTATATCTGATTTTCTCAAAATGATTGTGAGTACTTTCTCAAACACTATCGGCACTGTAGATCCTTATCCTTATCAAACAACATACAAATTGAGGCTAAAATAACATATATAATTCTTACTTGAATGTTAGTGGTTTAGGATATCCCTTTAGTTAAAAGTCACAAAAAGTATATATCCCTTAAGTTTTATATACTCTTATAATATATATATATATAGTACCTCATGCTATAGTTTAGAATGGTTTCACAATAATATATATATATATATATATGGCTATACAGACATAAAAATCAACAAGAATAATATGATTAGCAGCCTCACATTAAAAAAATAAAATAAAAAATTGAATTATTCTTGAGAACCTTAAAGGTACCTGATTTTTTTGTTTTCTTCATCTTCCTCTTTCGCACTTTTACAGGAGAAGTACTCAAAAGAAATAATAGAAAAAGAAGTGTTCGTATGAAGAAGCATGAGGTACCCTGGGCCTCTATTTATGAGCGTGGTGGGATTGAACAAATTATGGCCATACATCTACATTGGTAATTTTCTTTTTGTCTTTGCTTTTTGATATTTGATGTAGTTTTTGGTAAAAAGAATTGTCTTTGTTTTTTGATATTTTATGTAGTTTTTGGTAACTATCTTGAGACAGAAAGACAAAGAAAGCTGGAACAGAAATGACAACTCCTTTTTGTTTTTTTTTTTATCTGGTTTTATAACAATGTTAATCATTAATTTTTTCATGAATAATACAACAATTATTGGCAAGCTTCAATCTCTTTACCAATAATACCACTCCACTCTTTGCACAACGAGGTAATGGTAATTTCATACATAGAGATAACTGTCATATACCAATATATTTATAATTGTAACAATACTTTTTATGCATCACATAAATTATTAAAGAGCCATCTCAATCTAAAAATTTAAGTTTTTAATTTTTATCAAATAAATAGAGATGATCATTAAAGCTCTGATATATATCAAAGAATCATCTCAATCCAACAGCTTAAACTATTAGGTGAGATCTCAAGATATTATTTATATTATTATATAACACACCCCCTTAAGTGAAAGCCCTTTGAGCTTGAAACTTACATGAGTCTATATTATTTTGTGCTTAATTTTTATCAAATAAATAAGGATAGTGAGATTCGAACTTGTAATCACTTGGTCATCAAGACTCTGATATCATATCAAAAAACTATCTCAACCCAATAGTTTAAGCTGTTAAGTGAGATTCAAATAAATGAGTATGGTGAGATTCGAACTTGTGACCACTTGGTCATTAAAGCTTTGATATCATGTCAAATAATTATCTTGACCCAATAATTTAAACTGTCATGTGAGATTTCAAAATATAATTTATATTATTTTCTAATATAAATATCTTCATTACCATAAAAAAAAAAGTTTTGATTAATTCGAGTCATTCTAAGCCTTAAAAAGTTCAAGTCACACAAGTCCATTCAAGAACTTCATACAAGTTCATGGATAGTGTTATAAAACCATCTCACCTAAAAACTTAAGTTATTGGGTGAGGTTTTAAGATATGATTTATATTATTCTCTAACACACCCTCTCAAGTGAAAGCTCTTTAAGTTTGAAACTTGCACAGGTCCACGTTACCTTGTGCTTTTTTATTTATTAAATAAATAGAGATGACGAGATTCAAACTTGAGACCATTTGGTCATCAAGGCTCTGATACCATATCATAAAACCATCTCATTTAAATACTTAAGCTATTAGGTGAGATCTTAAGATATAATTTATATTATTCTCTAATAAATAGAAAACATCATCTCTTATATTTTCTTTTTATTATATATTAATTTATTTTTTATATTCATTGATAGGTGAGTCCCTTATAAAAAAACTTATTTTGCAGGATACATCAAACCTAAAGAGGAAAATCCACATTCGAAAGCAATCACCTAATCCCAAAACACAACCATAGAAAGCCATTATTGTGTGAAGTTCTCATTACTTCATCTTCTTGTTCTAGAAATGCAGCTTTCTCGCCTTCCCTCGTTCAAAAATCATTTCCCTCCTGTACAAGAACATTTGTTTTCAGTAGGATCGATCGGCACTACTTTTTTCTTTTCACTTCTTTTTTTAAAATTGTTTTTAGGAGGTAAATTTTATGTACATATATAGTGTTACTAGCACAAAGCTCTGGTATAGTAATAGTGAAATTAATTTATGTCGAGATTGCATAAAACTTTCATCAAGTCTCAAAGATTTTTTTTAATAATCAAGTATATTAATAAAAAAAATTATTTAAAGAATAATACTTGAAAAAAATTAAGCATTGCGATAGCTTGTAATATAATGTTATAATAATTAAAAAAGATATCATTTTATATTTTACGGTAAGATGATATCAGTTTTAGCATCTCCAAAATGCCATGGACTTGTCAAATTCGTTGTGCATTCACATGGTATTGCATGTGAAGACTTTTAAAATTGTACCATAGTTTTTGTTCATTTAATTATAACCCATATACGCCAACCCAACCTTGATGTTAAAGAATTATATTCCTTTTATTTGGATTTAAATTTTATAATCAATATTTATAAGGGTTTTTAAATTTTCTTATATATATATCAATTCAATATAAAAATTGGGATTTCATGATTCTTCGATGAAAATACATTTTAATTTTATTATCAAAGTAAAGAAAAATATAATCCATGTCACAATCAACGCTGTCAGCATAAAAAGGTACCATCGACACTGTGGACAACTATTGCTCGCATGACACCAACAATAATTACAAACGTTACATCTTTGAAGGACACAAGCTAGCTGGAGGGGGGCTGGCCAAAAATAATAATATTCATACGTCAACCTCGATGATAATAATTAGGTGAGAACAAGTCTGGAAAAGAATCTCAATTCAAATTATTTGAATAAAAAATAATTACAATATTTTCGTTGTTGTTTTTGTTTTTACTTAAAGCAACTGAGACTCCTCCTCGTTAACACCATTATAATCTTTTAAAGCCATTTCTTTCTCGACGAAGAACATCGGCTGCCAGTGGTGATGGGGTAATTTAATTGATAAAATTATTCAAACACCGATTTTAATTTTTTAAAAATAAACATGAACCTGCCCCACTACGACCCTACCTTTGTTTTTAACTTCCTTTACTTTCTTCATGTCCCCAATCACTTCTTTTTTGTTCATTTGCTTCTTCTTCATTTCCTTTACTTTATATCATAATTTTAATTATTATTTTTTGCATTTATACAATTCAAGCTTTTTTATTTATAATTATAATTTTTTGGCAAAAAGATGCTTTAGAAAAACATACATATTATTTTTTTTGTTGTAAAAAAATCAAGGATTAAATAACTATAACGTCAAAATGGAGGTATTGGATCATTTAAAATGGACATGCTATTAGTTTTGTGAAATTAAATTGTTGAAATTCGGATTTCTCATAAAAAAAAAATAACATGTATTGCAAGTACCTATAGCAAACAATTCAAAGTTACAAACATAATGCCACTGCTTTATATTTGAATTGATTATAAATGATTATCTAACAATTCTTCTTCTCATGTTTATTTTATTATCAAAGTTACAAACATAATGCCACTGCTTTGTATTTGAATTGATTATCTAACAATTATAAAACTAAACTAATTTTAATTAATATCTACATAACTTACAAAATAAAATAGAAATAATAATTATTAATAAGCACCACGCTAGATGAAATCTTAGATATTTGTGTTCTTTTTCTGAAGTTTTCAGGTTGTTCTCCTTTTAAAATTTTAAAAGAGAGACTTCCTAAATATTCAGCCTTTAGATCTTTGTTGAACACAAATTTAAATTATTTTCTTACTCAAATGAGTATTTCATAGTCTTCCATAATATTTGTCATGCATGTCTCTTGCCATACCTTTCCTGCAAAAACTCAATAACATACATATCATAAAGAGAAATTCAATCATATCAGAGTACCATTGTGTGTTGCTAATGTGCTAATGAATACACACAACACCCCCCCCCCCCCCCCCCACAGCAGACTTATTAAAAATGTATATATATATATGTATGTATATATATGTCTCTTGTCATATCTTCCCTGCAAAAACTTGATAACAAACATATTATAAAAAAAAAAAAAAAATCAATTGTATCAAAGAAGAAATCAGTACCATTGTGTGTTGCTAATGTACTAAGTAACACATCCTCCACATCCACCCACACATAAGATTATATATATATATATATATATAAGTGAGATTCTTCACGAAGTTTCTTTTCTAGGTCAAAGAATATGGCATTGAAATTATAAAAAATTAAAAATTCAAGCGGTTAAAAGAAAGTGATAATATAGTAAAGATATCATGATGCTTGCTTTTACTATATATAATCGTAGGAGATATTATCAAATTTTTTTAAAATCTGAGCCAAAAATAAGGATTTTTTCAAATTCTTCATGTAATCTAATTTAAAACATTAAAAAATAATAATAATAGTAATACATAGTAATAGTTATTTTAAAAAAACTTCAAGTTACCTGATTTTTTTCTTTTCTTCATCTTCTTGTACTTTCACACTTTTGGAAGAAAAGTGTTCCAAAAGAACTTAGAGGAGATAGAATTGTTGATATGATGAAGCATGAAGTGCCTGGCTCTATTTATGAACGTGGTGGGATGGAACAAATTTTTGTCCTACTTTTTTAACTTTGGTGTTTTTCCCTTTTCTTTTCTTTTTCTATATATATCTCAGTGATAACTTCAAAAAATTATTTAAGACATTAACTAGTGAATTATAGAGAGGGATAACAATGAGTATTTTATTATATATATTTTAATTATTATTATTATATTAAAAATCACTTATTGTATGTTTTAGACATGTTTATATATGTTAGATAACAAAATTTTATATGCATATAATAAAGTTTCTGGTCAAGTTTGATAATATATATTTATTCATTATTCATTGAATAATATAATTATTCAAAAATATAAAAAAAATTTTTTTAAGGAAAATAACTTCTTTAGAGCTTTAAAAGTCAAATAAATTATAAATTACCCTGGAGTAGTTTATATAACTTTTTTATGTTATTTAGAATTTTATGAGATGTACACGTTTGATAAAAATAAAAAAGAGATTAACCTATATTTGAATATTCATTCTAAAAATAATCTCTAAGAATTTTATCAACATTAATTTTTTTAATAAGCGATAGGGTTAAATTTATTTACTATTATTGTTAATATATTACAATTTTAGCAACTCAGTATTGTATTGAAAATAAAATGGTTTTTTTTTAATATGCTTTAATATATATGGTTATGTGTGTATTTACTAATTTAAAACAAAAATTCAAAATAATGTATTTTAAATTTAAAAGAAGGACAAATGGAGTAGCTTTGGTACTAGAAATGCAGGTTTTTCTGGCCTTCCTCGTTCAAAAATTGTTTTCCTCCTGTACAACAACATATTTTTTCAGCTGGACCTGTACTAATTTTTTACTCATTATTATCAATAACTCTAAAATATTTTATGTTTTTTTTTTAAGTTTTATATAATTTAAAAAATATTATAAATTGTTATAGTATTTTTTTTATATTATTTTTATTTTGCTGCAGTGTTTTATCACATGTTTTTTTAAAATTATCTTTATCGAATTTATTTTTAATATTAAACTGATTGAGAATTTATCTTTAGCTTTTCTCACATGTTTTTTTTTTCTATTTTTTTCAAAATTCAAAATTATCTTATATGTATATTGTTGATTTTATTTTTTTTACTATTGAGTTTATTGAAAATTTAATTTTTTAATTTTTTTCTTTAAAATACTGTGGATTGCTATAGCGTTTTCTCATATGAGTTTTTTAATTTTTTTTATAATTATCTTTATTCATTTTATTTTTTTATATTAAGATGATTGAAAATTTGGTTTTGTAGTTCTTTAAAACATCTTAGATTATTACAATGTTTTCCCACATAATTTTTTTTCTTGCTATAGTGTTTCCCCATATTTTTTATCATTTTTTTTTCAAAATTATCTTTATCAAATTTATTTTTCTATACTAAGCTAGTGAAAATTTAGTTTTGTAATTTTTTCTTTAAAACATCTTTGATTGCTACAATGTTACCCCACATGATTTTTTTTGTTATGATTTTTTTAAAAATTATCTTTATCGATTTTCTTATTTTTAATAATGAGTTGGTTGAAAATTATAATTGTAGATTTTCTCATGAAATACTATACATTACTATAGTGTTTCCCTGCATGTTTTTTTCTTTTCAGTTTTTTATATTTTTTAAAATTATCTTTGTTGATTTTATGTTTTTAATATTGAGTTGGTTGAGAATTACAATTGTATATTTTCTCACAAAATACTATAGATTGTTACATTATTTTTCTAAATGATTTTAATACTGAGCTGGTTGAGAATTTAACTTTAACTTTCCCACATATATTTTTTTTCTATTTTTTATTATTTTTTAGCTCTTTTTTTTCAAATTTGTCTCTTTTTTTATAAATAATTTTTATAGATTTTATTTTTTTAATATTAAACTAGTTGAGAATTTAGCTTTATAGTTTTTTCTTTGAAAATATTATGAATTGTAATAATTTTTCTCCATATAATTTTTTTTATAAATTCATGATAACATACAAGCATGCCACAAGCTTGCGGCATCATATGGGTATGACATCTAGTATTTTTATTTATAGGTAATACCGTGCATGAAAGGTTGTAAAAATCAAAACTTTTTAGTGCCTGCATAGTTATTTTTTTAAAAAAATATTATTTTTAATATTAATATATTAAAATTATTTTAAAATAATTATTTTAAAATAAATTTTTTTAGATCTTTTCAAACCGCTTTTGAGAAAAAAAAGAAGCAGCTCTTAAGCTGATATAGTACAAGGCCGAGGAGCGGTGGGTAACCGTAGAACTTGTGTTTTATATTTTTTTTATTTTTTATTAAAAATTAATTTTTTAATATATTTTTAAATTATTGTGATATATTAATTTTAAAAATATATCTAATTTTTAATAAACCCAGATATATCTCGGGTCAACCGGTTCAAAAAGATGTTGATTTCCCGAGTATGATTGAGTATTTTTCATATAATGGTAGTTATTTGTTTCGCGTGAAGGTCTATGTTTTACAACACAAGTCGTTTCGCCTCATGCCATCAACCTTTCAGGGGACGTTGGACCACCATTCCAATCAGTGACGGTCACCGTGAAGTGTACCGGCTTTGATCACCGGCCACTAGCCCGTCCGATGCACCATCGTCCCCTTCTCCCTCACACACTGACTGTTTTAGTCGCTAGTTGATATTTAAAGGACGTTGGATGACTCACTCGTACAAGGCTCTGGTGTGGTGAGAGAGTGACCTGAACGCTATATGTCCAGATTCCATAAATTGGCATCTAGCCTCACGTGACTGTAGGGTATACTAGGTAGGTTTTCAGTACTATGTTTCAGAGAAATTTGTTTTGTATAAAAAAAATATAACAAAAAGATAAATATTTTTAAAAAATAATAAATAAATAATTTAATAAACTTAGTTAATTTAATAATATCATTAGAAAATAATATTATTACATTAAAATAATTTCAAAACATTAAAAGTATATTAATTTTAAATACATAAATAATTTTAAATTTTAAATTTTAAATTTTTAAAAAACTATTTTTAAAATACGGAAAGAAACAGTCATCACTGTTTTAGTCACTAGTTGATATTCGAGGACGTTGTCTACTCATTCGTACGAGGCTCTGGTGTGGTGACAGAGTGACCTTAATGCTATATGTCCAGATTCCATAAATTGGCATGCAGCCTCACGTTACTGTAGGGTATGATAGTAAGGTTTTCAGTACTATGTTTCAGAGAAATTTGTTTTGTATAAAAAAATATAACAAAAACATAAGTATTTCTAAAAAAATAATATTTAAATAATTAAATTTAATAAACTTAGTTAATTTAATAATATCATTAGAAAATAATGATATTGAAAATAAATAAATAAAAAACAATAATTTAATATAAAAATAAATATTTTTTAATATTAAATAAACAATAATAACAAATTTTAAATTTGAGGTAGCTTTCCATACTGATTTTTTATTTTTTTCATTTTATAAAAGAATCGATGGAATTCTCTCTTTCATAAAATAAAAAATTATGTGGTGGATGATTTTTTTCATTTTATAAAAGAATTGATGGAATTCTCTCTTTCATAAAATAAAAAATTATGTGGTGGATGAAATATTGGTTAAAATCTTAACCTTGATCATGTCTCGTCATGTATGATGGTCATTGGAGGCTTATATGGTTGTTAACTTCAGGGCTAGTGGAATTAGTCGTGGTGCGCGCAAGCTGGCCCGGACACCCACGTTAATCTAAAAAAAAAAAAGTAGTGTTTGATATTTTTATAATAGTTGTTTTTAAAATATTTTTTATTTAAAAATATATTAAAATAATTATTTATTTATTTATTTATTAAATTTATTAAATTTATTTTTGACATTAAAATAATTTAAAAATATTAATTTTTAAAAAAATATTTTCTACTTTGGTTTTGCCGTGATACTTACTTTGTAGCGCATCTGACATATCTAGTGCCTTTTTGCACTACATATTAAAAATATTTTTAAAAATATTTAATATTTAATTTTATAATTTATAAAATTAATTAAAATACATATAAATTGTTAAAAAATAAATATTAATTAAAAAAAAAGACCTCGTGAACCCTCATAACTCATGAACCTGCCCCTCAACCACCCTACCTTTGTTTTTACCTTCCTTAACTTTCTTCATGTCCCCACCCGTCTTTTTCGTTCATTTGCTTCTTCTTCATGTCCCCTTCATTTTTCACGCATGCCCCTTCATTTATCGAAAGGGCATAAACATATGGACAAAATGTTTTTTTGAATTTTTTAAAAATCTCTTAAAGAAAAAAATTCAAATTTTGAGTTCAACATAACCCACCAAACAAGCCCCAGAAACCCACCTTAAGAATTAAAAATAAATCAAACGTCAACCAAAATCCATTTCACAAACTGAATTTTATGCAAGCCAGTTGCTTAAATCAACTCTTCTTCTCCAAAACCATTTGATTCCTTGAAAATGTAATAACTACGACCTCTGAAATCAAAGAAACCCAGATAATCAAAGAAACCCATATGTAACCATTTAGGTGGTGGCCAAGTGGTAAAGACTTGAAATCAAGGGGTTTGTTTTTTCTGTGGTCTCAGGTTCGAGTTCTTAGTTGCTCATATGATGGCCACTGGAGGCTTACATGATCATTAACTTCAGGACCCGTGGGATTAGTCGTGGAGCGCGCAAGCTGGCTCGGACACCCACGTTAATCTAAAAAAAAAAAAAAAGAAACCCAGATGCCAAATGTTGCCAATTGAGGAGTGCATAGTCGTTATACGAGAAGCAACAATGCTCTTGTTTTCTTTTCCTAGTTAATTATTATAGCTAAGAACTTGGGTTGGCTAGCATGAATATGGATGCTATTACTATATCCATGTACAAATTAAAATTCTTGATTCATCATTCAAACTCCTTTATTGCTTCATTTGTCAAATAAAAGAAAAAATAATAATTCTTTTTATATATATATATATATATAATTTAGTCTTTAAAATTTATTTTTCAATTATATCTTTTTATACTCAAATTCGTGATCGACTTATCAAGATTTGTTAAGGAGGGATAAAATTGAAAAAGATGGGAAAAAAAGTGTATAATAAGGAGAAAAAGGGTGGTAATTTAAAAAAGGGAGCAAAAAATTTCACTTTGGTCCTCTTACTTTTTAAATTATAACTTTTTGGTCCTTTAATATTTTAAATTTTCATATGTGATACAAAATTTTATTTTTCTTACTTTTCAGTCCCTAGTTTGATATGAAAAAAAGAAAGTCATTAAAGTTTAGTGGTAGAGAGATAAAATCTTGGTCCATTTTGGTTACAATAAGTTCCATTTGATGAGAAAAGTCTCACTTAAGTATTCATTGGCCTTTCCATTATCTCAAATGATAGATTTAAGCTTTTTTTTATTATTTTGGGTTGATTTTGGATTTATGGATGAGTTTTTCAGTTATTTAAGGGCAGATTTAAGCTTCTTTTTTTTTTTTGGGAGATTTAAGCTTCTTTTTTTTTTTTTTGGGTTGATTTTGGGTTTATGGATGAGTTTTTCAGTTATTTAAGGTTATATATGCAAGGTGTTTTATAGGTTTTTTGAATAAAAAAATGATTAAAAATTAAGTTTTTAGATAAAAAAACCTATCAACATTGATTTTATAGTTACCAGTGGAGTTGAAATATGGGAAAAGCAATACGTCGCCTAGTTTTATTTTTCAAAATATTATCTTGTAGCAGATGACATGTTTTACTCTCCATTTGAAAATATAAAAAAATTAAGGGCTCGCGGGTGTGCTCTTTTCAAAATGGGTCTGACGCTCAGGGTTATCAGTATTTGATATTTTTTTTCTAATTATTTTCTTATAATCGATACCTCTTTTATATTTATTTTTTTATATAACTTTTTTAATTTAAATTTAAATTAATACCATTTCCCTTTGATTCTTTTTAAGATTGTTTAGCCTTTTCAAAATAATTTTTATTTTTTAATAATTTTATATGTATTTAATGTTTTGAAGAAATTATTCTAATACATCTATAGTTTTTTTATTTTATATAAATAAAATCTATTTTAAAAAATAAAAATGATTTGTTCTAGGTACAAAAAAATGATCTTTAAAATAAAAACGAGACGCGTGCATACATTGAAGGAAAAATTTGGGGTTAAATATCATAATTATCTATTTTTTACTTTTATATGAACTATTATCTTTTTATTTTAGAATTTTATTGGCATTAAAAGCTCTTTCTTAGTTCATATATTTTAATATTTATTTTGTTTAATGTTAATAACATAATTGCATTTCTCAATTAAGTAAAATTGTTCCATTTTTCTATCATGTTAAAAATTAACTTGAGATTCTATGGCATTGTGTTAACTTCTTTTTTGAATTTATTAATACATATGATTATCACTTTATTTTATTATATGTAAATATCTGCTTTTCAATTCACAATTATATTTTTTTTTATTTTAAAAAACATGTTAACAACACCCATAAATTTATTATTTTGCATTGGGAAAAAATTATTAGACTTATTTCTAAAAGAGTCCAATAGACACATTAATAATTTTAATTTTTTTTTGCGTTTATATAATTCAAGCTTTTTTATTTATAATTATAATTTTTTAGTAAAAAAAATGCTTTAGAAAAACATGCATATCATTTTTTTTTGTAAAACAAATCAACCCGTGATGGGTTCAATAACTATAACATCAAAATGGAGGTGTTGGATAATTTGAATTGGGCATGCTATTAGTTGTGTGAAATTAAATTGTTGAGATTCGGATTTCTCATAAAAAAAAAATGACATGTATTTCCAGTACCTGTTACAAACAATTCAAAGTTACAAACATAATAACATTGCTTTGTATTGGAATTGATTGTAAATAATTATCTAACATTTCTTCTTCTCGTATTTATTTTATTGTAAAACTAAATTAATTTTAATTAACATCTACATATCTTACAAACAAAATAGAAGTAATAATTATTAATAAATACTACGCTAGACGAAATCTAGATGTTTGTGTTCTTTTCTTGAAGTTTTTAGGTTGTTCTCCTCTTGAAATTTTAAGAGAGAAACTTCCTAAATATCCATCTTTTAGATTTTGGTTGAACACAAACTCGTAGTATTTTCTTGCTCAAATGAGTATTTCATAGTCTTCCATAATATTTGCCATGCATGTCTCTTGCCATATCTTCCCTACAAAAAATCAATAACACATATATCATATAGAGAAATTCAATCGTATCAGCTAAAAAATAAGTATCATTGTGTGTTGTTAATGTGCTAATGAACACACACCCACACACACATGTGAGATTCTATATATATATCTGTGTGTGTGTGTCTCTTGTCATATCTTCCCTATATCTCTGTGTGTGTGTCTCTTGTCATATCTTCCCTGTAAAAACTTAATAACATACATATTATAAAAAGAAATTTAATTGTATCAGATAAGATATTAGTACCATTGTGTGTTGCTAATGTGCTAATGAACATACCCGCACAAATGTGAAATTATATATATATATGGGTGAGATTCTTCTCAAAGTTTCTTTTCTGGGTCCAAGAATATGATATTGAAATTGTAAAAAATTAAAAATTTAAGCTGTTAAAAGGAAGTGAAAATGTAGTAAAGATATCATGATGCTTGCTTTTACTATATATAATCGTAAGAGACATTATTAAATTTTCTTAAAATCTGAGTAAAAATAAAACTTTATCAAACTCTTCATGTAATCTAATTTAAAACATAATAATAATAATAATACATGGTAATAGTTGTTCTAGAGGAACTTAAAGTTACCTGATTTTTTTCTTTTTTTCATCTTCTTCTACTTTCACACTTTTGGAAGAGAAGTGTTCAAAAGAACTTAGAGGAGATAGAATTGTTGATATGATGAAGCGTGAGGTGCCTTGGTCCTCTATTTATGAACGCAGTGGGATGGAACAAATTTTTGTCCTACATTTTTAACTTTGGTACTTTTTGTTTTTCGATATATATCTCAATGATAACTTCAAAAAATTTATTTGAGACATTAACTAGTGAATTATAGAGAGGGATAACAATGAGTATTTAAAGGCTCTGGTGTGGTGAGAGAGTGACCTGAATGCTATATGTCCAGATTCCAGAAAATGGCATGTAGCCTCACGTGACTGTAGGGGATGCTAGTTAGGTTTTCAGTACTATATTTCAGAGAAGTTTGTTTTGTATAAAAAAATATAACAAAAAGGTAAGTATTTTAAAAAAATAATAATTAAATAATTAAATTTAATAAACTTAGTTAAATTAATAATATCAATAAAAAATAATGATATCAACAATAAATAAAATAAGAAAACAACAATTCAATATAAAAATAAATATTTGTTAATATTAAATAAAAAATAAAATTAAAATTAAATTTGAGATAGCCTTGTATAAACTGATCTTTTATTTTTATTTTTTTTCATTTTATAAAGAAATGGATGGAATTCTCTCTTTTTATAAAATAAAAAATTATATGATGGATGAAATATTGGTTAAAATCTCAACCTTGATCATGTCTCGTCATGCATTAGTAAGGTAGTGATTGATATTTTTATAATAATTAATATTTAAAAATATATTAAAATAATTAATTAATTAATTAATTAATGTTAATATTTATTTTTGACATCAAAATAATTTAAAAATATTAATTTAATTTAAAAAAAAAAAAACAGTGGCATACGACAACAAACAATAAAAGTAATATATATTGATAATTTATGGAAAAAGATATCATATTCATTTTTCCCTCGGGAGAAAAGAAAGCTGCCATCAGTTTTAGCATATCTAAATGCCATGGACTTGTCAAGTTCACTGTGGCTGTGCTGTGATATTTAATTGCTACCTCTTGAAATTGTACCATCGGTTTTTGCTTCTAGTGTCTTTTTGCACTACTTATTAAAAATATTTAATTTTTTATTTTAAATAATCTAATTTTATTTTTTAATAATTATGAATTTGATTTCTCCACTGAAAATTTATATAATTTTTAATTTTATAATTTATAAAATTAATTAAAATACATATAAATTACTCAAAAATAAATATTAATTTAAAAAAAGAAGACCTCGTGAACCCTCATAGCTCATGAACCTGCCCCTCAACCACCCTACCTTTGTTTTTACCTTGCTTTACTTCCTTCATGTCCCCAACTACTCCTTTTTTTGTTCATTTGCTTCTTCTTCCTTTCTCCTTTTTTTTTCCTTTGAAAAAAGCGTTCCCCCTTCGTTTTTCACGCATGCCCCTTATTTATCGAAAGGGCATAAACATGTGGACAAAATGTTTTTTTGAATTTTTTGAAAATCTCTTAAAGAAAAAAAATTCAAATTTTGAGTTCAACATAACCCACCAAACAACCCCGAAAAACCCACCTTAAGAATTAAAAATAAATCAAATGTCAACCAAAATCCACTTCACAAACTAAATTTTATGCAGGTCAGTTGCTTAAATCAACTCTTCTTCTCAAAAACCATTCGATTCCTTGAAAATGTAACAACTAAGACCTCTTAAATCAAAGAAACCCAGATGCCAAATGTTGTCAATTGAGGAGCGCATAGTCGTTATACGAGAAGCAACAATGCTCTTGTTTTCTTTTACTAGTTAATTATTATAGCTAAGAACTTGAGTTGGCTCGTATGAATATGGATGCTATTACTTTATCCATGTAGAAATTAAAATTCTTGATTCATCATTCAAACTCCTTTATTGCTTCATTTGTCAAATAAAAGAAAAAATAATAATTCTCTCTTTTTTTATATAATTTAGTCCTTAAAAATTATTTTTCAATTGCATCCTTTTATGCTTAAATTCATGATCAACTTATCAAGATTTGTTAAGGAGGGACAAAATTGAAAAAGATGGGAAAAAAGTGTATAATAAGGAGAAAAAGGGTGGTAATTTAAAAAAGGGAGCAAAAAATTTCACTTTGGTCCTCTTACTTTTTAAATTATAACTTTTTGGTCCTTTAATATTTTAAATTTTCATATGTGATACAAAACTTTTTTTTCTTACTTTTTAGTCCCTAGTTTGATATAAAAGAGAGAAAATAATCGAATTTCAGTGGAAGAGAAAGAAAGTCTTGATTCACACATATTTAACCTACAAAATGGTCGATTTTGGTGACAATAAGTTCCATTTAATGAAAAAAGTCTCACTTAAATATTCCTTGAAATGTCCATTATGTAAAATGATAGATTTAAGCTCAAAAAAATTTGATTTTGAGTTAATTTTGGGTTTATGAATCAGTTTTTGAGTTATTTGAGGCTATATATACAAGGTGTTTTATAGGTTTTTTCAATAAAAAATTAGTTGAAAATTAGATTTTTAGATAAAAAACCTATCAACATTGATTTTTTGGCTACCAATGAAGCTGAAATATAGGAAAAGTAAGCAATACATCACCTAGCTTTATTTTTCAAAATATTATCTTGTGGTAAATGACATGTTTTCCTCTCCATTTGAAAATATAAAAAAATTAAGGGCATGCAGATGTGTTCTTTTCAAAATGGACTTGACACTCAGGCTTATTAGTATTTGACATCTTTTTTTTTTAATTATTTTCTTATAATTGACACCTCTTTTATATTTATTTTTTTATATAACTTTTTTTAATTTAAATTTAAAGTAATACCATTTCCCTTTGATTCTTTTTAAGATTTTTTAGCTTTTTCAAAATAATTGTTATTTTTTAAATTATTTTATATATATTTAATGCTTTGAAGAAATTATTCTCATTCATCTATAATTTTTTTTATTTTATACAAATAAAATTTATTTTTAAAAATAAAAATAATTTGTTCTTGGTATGAAAAAGTGATCATTAAGATAAAAATGAGACATATGCATACATTAAAGGGAAAATTTAGGGTTAAATACCATACTTATCTATTTTTTACTTTTATACGAATGATTATCTTTTTATTTTAAAATTTTATTAGCATTAACAGCTCTTTCTTAGTTCATATATTTTAATATTAATTTTGTTTAATGTTAATAGCATCATTGTATTTCTCAATTAAAAAAATCATAATACAGTAAAAGCAACTTGTAATATTGTTCTATTTTTTTACCATGTTAAAAATTAACTTGAGATCCCAAGGCATTGCATTAACAACTCTTTTTTTTTTGGTATTTATTAATGCATATGATTATCACTTTGTGTAAATATCTGCTTTTCAATTTACAATTATATTTTTTTTTAATGTCAAAAAACATGTTAACAATACACACAAATTTATTATTTTGCATTAAAAAGAATTATTAGACCCATTTCTAAGAGAGTCGAATAGGCATGTTAATAATTTTAATTTTTTTTTGCATTTATATAATTCAAGCTTTTTTATTTATAATTATAATTTTTTGGTCAAAAAATGCTTTAGAAAAACATGCATTTTTTTTTTGTTGTAAAAAAAATCAACCCGTGATGGGTTAAATAACTATAATGTCAAGATGGAGATATTGGATAATTTGAATTGAGCATGCTATTAATTTTGTGAAATTAAATTGTTGAAATTTGGATTTCTCATAAAAAAATGACATGTATTCCCTGTATCTATAACAAACAATTCAAAATTACAAATATAATAACACTGCTTTGTATTTGAATTGATTGTAAATGATTATCTAACAATTCTTCTTCTCATGTCTATTTTATTGTCTATCTATTCTAAAACTAAACTAATTTTAATTAACATCTACATAGCTAATCTATGAACACCCCCACATATGGGACTATATATATATATATATAGGAGAGATTCTTCTCTAGTAAAGATATCATGATGCTTGTTTTTACTATATATAATTATATAAAACATTATTAGATTTTCTTAAAATCTAGACAAAAATAAAAACTTTCTCAAACTCTTCATGTAATCTAATTTAAAACATCAAATAATAATAATAATAAAAGTACGTAATAGTAGTTGTTGTAGAGGAACTTAAAGTTACCTGAGTTTTTTCTTTTCTTCATCTTCTTCTACTTTCACACTTTTGGAAGAGAAGTGTTCAAAACAACTTGGAGGAGATAGAATCGTTGATATGATGAAGCATGAGGTGCCTATGAGGTGTACACATTATAAATTTTTTAGAGCTTTAAAAGTCAAATAAATTATAAATAGCCCAGAGTAGTTTATAAAACTTTTTTATGTTATTTAGAATTTTATGAGGTGTACACATTTGATAAAAATGAAAAAAAAGAAGAAATTAACCTATATTTGAAGATTCATTCTAAAAATAATCTCTAAGAATTTTATCAACATTAATTTTTTTAATTAGCGATGGGGTTAAATTTATTTACTATTATTGTTAATATATTATAATTTTAGCAACTCAGTATTGTATTGAAAATAAAATAGTTTATTAATTTTTTTTTTTAAATATGCCTTGATATATATATGATTATGTGTGTATATCATAGCACACACCCATGTGTATTTTCTAATTAAAAGAAAGACATAGGAATTTCTCAGTTTAAAAAACGCAACCATTCTTAATTAAATTTAATTTCATATAATCTAACCGATTTGATAAATCTGAGATAATTTGAATGACAGCAAAACACAAGATGTAATTTAAAACAAAAATTCAAAATAATTTATTTTAAATTTAAAACAAGGACAAATTGAGTAATTTTTGGTACTAGAAATGCAGGTTTCTCTGAACCTCCTCGTTCAAAAATTGTTTTCCTCCTGTCCAAGGACATATTTTTCCAGCTGGACCTGTACTAATTTTTTATTAATTATTATAGAATATTTTAAAAAGCGTGAAAACACTACAGTATCTTTCCCATGCTTTTAACTTTCTCATTTTTAATATATTATATTATTACAATTATTATATTATAATAATAATAATTATTATTATATTATATTATAATCACTTTCCCATCTTTAATATATTATATTATTATAATTATTATATTATATTATAATATATACCAAAAATTAAATGAAATGCTAAATTATTTTTTATTTTTTTTTTAATGAATTTTTTTGTTTGATTCTGGATTTAATGAGTTAGCCTGGTTTGACGAGTTAACCCGATTTTTTTCTTTTTAATTAATTTTTTCATTTAATTTAGTTTGTTAATGTTAATTTTTTTTATATTTAATTATTAGACTTTTATGACACGTATCCCGGGTTTGACGAGTTAACCCAGTTAATTTTAGTAAACCTGTCAATTATTTTATTCTATTTAGTTATCATACTTTCACGATGCGAATCTCAGATCTGACAAGTTAACCTGGTTTGAAGGGGTTAATTTAGAATTTTTTTTCTTTTTTCTCATTAGTTTTTTTTTTTTATTTCTGTTGGGCTTTTTTTTTGTTTTTTTTAATTAATCTATTTAATTATCACACTTTTATGACACGACCTTACAGCCAGACCTACATACAATACTATTGGGTTTGATATTACAGTCAAACCTACTTAAACTTATTTCATGCAAGTTTAATGTTATTATTAATATTATAAATATTACTCTTAAATCAGACATTGCAGCCAAACCCAAAACTCTTAGGTACAAATTCACAGAAAAACCTAATACTTTTAAATCTTAATTTTTTTTTATATTTTTTATACAAGATAAATTGACTCGTGGCGTCGTGCAGGTCATGTAACTGGTAACATCCTCTAAAAGGTGTGGGGAAAGAACTGTGGGGAAGAAAGAACCGTAGCTTCCCCACGCCTTTTAATAATACTTATATATAATAATAATGATAATTATTATTATATGTGTGTGTGTGTTCGTTTTCATTTTTTTGTTTTTTTGGTTTTTATGCCTTTATGGGTTTTTTTTTTGCCTTTTCCTTTGTTTTTTTTCTTTTCAATAATTGTTTTTATTTAATTTAGTTTGTTAATGAATCCCGAGTTTGACGAGCTAACCTAATTTGACGAGTTAACCCGAAATTTAATTTTTTTTCTTTTTAATTAATTTTTTTCTTTAAGTTTAGTTTGTTAATGTTAAATTTTTTTATTTAATTATCAGATTTTCATAACATGTATCCCAAGCTTAATAAGACACACGTCCCAAGCTTGATAGGTTAACCTAGTTAATTATAGATTAACTCGTCATTTTTTTTTTTTAGTTATCAAACTTTCATGATGCGAATCTAAAGTTTGATAAGTTAACCTGATTTGAAGGGTTAACCCAATTAATTCAAAAATTTTTTCTTCATTGGTTTTTTTTCTTTATGGGAAAGCACTACAGCTTCCCCATGCCTTTTAGTCATGCTTATATATAATAATAATAATAATAATAATAATTATTATTATTATTATTATCTTTATTATAATGATATATATATATATATATATAAGTTTTTTTTTCTATTAGTTTTTTTATTTTTTAATTATTATATTTTTATGACACAACCTTGTAGTTAGACTCACATCCAAGGCTCTTGGGTCCAATGTTGCAACCAGACTCGCTTAAACTTGAGTTATGTAAATTTAATATTATTATAAATATTATAAATATTACTCTTGGGTCAAGCATTGCAGCTAAACTAAAGGCTCTTGAATATATCTTTGTAAAAATACATAAGATCTTAGCATTTTTTGATATTTTTTTTGTAAGAAAATAAAATAACCCATGGTGTATGCTTTTTTTTTTTCTTTTTCTTTTTAGGCTTTTTACTGTGGATTGCACAGTGCAATCCACAGTGAAAAAGCTGATTTCTTTAGTTTTTTTTTGTCTTTTTTTTTTGTAATTATTTTTTTAATTTAATTTCTTAATATTAAATTTTTTCTGTTTAATTATTAAATTTTCATGACACGGATCCCAGGTTTGGCTGGTTAACCTGATTGATTCATATTGTTTTTATTTTTTCTCATTACTTTTGTTTTTTAGATTTCATCTTTTAATATTGTATGTAGTCCACGGTGAAAAAACTAATACTTTTAGTTTTTTTTTTTATGCTTTTTACTGTAGACTACACAGTACAATCCATGGTGAAAAGGTTGATGCTTGTTTTTTAATTAATTTTTTTTATTTAGTTTGTTGATATTAAATTTTTTTATATTTAATTATCAGACTTTCATGATATGGATCTTAGGTTTGATGAATTAACCCAGTTAATTTAGATTTTTTTTTCTTCATGTTGGTTTTTTTTTCATTATTTGATTTTTTTATTAATCTATTTAAGTATTATAATTTTATAACACAACTTTGCACCCAGATCCATATCTAAGACTATTGAATTTGGTACTCCAGTCAGATCCACTTAAACTTGGATTTTTCAAGTTTAATGTTATTATAAATATTACTCTTAGATTTGGCGTTGCAATCAAACCTAAAATTTTTGGATATAACTTTATAAAAAAAAATCTAATATTTTTAATTTTTTTTTTAATATTTTTTATATAAAAATATTAATCCACAACCCTACACAGGTCATTTAAGTAGATGATATTTAAAGGACGTTGTATGACTCGCTCGTACAAGGCTCTGCTGTGGTGAGAGAGTGACCTGAATGCTATATTCCTAGTTTGATATAAAAAAAAAAAATAATCGAACTTCAGTGGAAGAGAAAGAAAGTCTTGGTTCACACATATTTAACCCATAAAATGGTCGATTTTGGTGACAATAAATTCCATTTAATGAAAAAAGTCTCACTTAAGTATTCTTTGGAATTTTCATTATGTAAAATGATAGATTTAAGCTCAAAAAAATTTGATTTTGAGTTAATTTTGGGTTTATGAATCAGTTTTTGAGTTATTTGAGGCTATATATACAAGGTGTTTTATAGGTTTTTTCAATAAAAAATTAGTTGAAAATTAGATTTTTAGATAAAAAACCTATCAACATTGATTTTTTGGCTACCAATGAAGCTGAAATATAGGAAAAGTAAGCAATACATCACCTAGCTTTATTTTTCAAAATATTATCTTGTGGTAAATGACATGTTTTCCTCTCCATTTGAAAATATAAAAAAATTAAAGGCATGCAAATGTGTTCTTTTCAAAAATAATAAATAAATAAATTTAATAAACTTAGTTAATTTAATAATATCATTAGAAAATAATGATATTGATAATAAATAAAATGAAAAAAATTCAATACAAAAAATAAATATGTATTAGTATTAAATAAAAAATAATAACAAATTTTAAATTTGAGGTAGCCTTGCAAGCTGATCTTTTTTTTTTTTTCATTTTATAAAGGAATGGATGGAATTCTCTCTTGTCATAAAATAAAAAATTATGTGATGCATGAAATATTGATTAAAATCACAACCTTGATCATTTCTTCTCATGCATTAGCCAGTGAGTTTGTAATAGTTATTTTTTAAAATATTTTTTATTTAAAAATATATTAAAATAATTATTTATTTATTTATAAATTTATTTTTTAGATTAAAATAATTCAAAAACATTAACAATATTAATTTGAAAAAATTTAATTTTTTTAAAAACAGTGGCATGGCCACGTAAATAAACAGAGTCTAAGTCATTGAACAATTATGACAACAAACAATGAAAGTAATATATATTGATAATTTATGGAAAAAGATATCATATTCTTTTTCCCTTCGGGAGAAAAGAAAGGTGCCATCTGTTTTAGCATTATCTAAATGCCATGGACTTGTCAAGTTCAGTTTGGATTTGCTGTGATATTTACTTGGTAGAGCGTCTGACACGTCTTGAAATTATACCATCTGTTTTGCTTCATCTAATTGGAATCCATGTCAACCTGGTGAACCAAGATTTTGTGGTAATAAATTTTTTATAAATAATTTTTTTTTAAATAAAATGAATTTATCAAATATATTAGATTTAAAATATTTAAGTTTTACATTAAGGGAATTCAAAGTAACGTGAATCTGAAATAAAAAGAAAAAAAGTAATTTTATTTAGAATATTATTGTTAGGTATTAGCTAAAGGCCACATTCCCTTACCAAGCACAAGCTATCAACCACCTTGGTTAAAACAAAAATAGACGAGATCGTTATAACCAATTAATTAATTAATTATCTAACTTAAAAACCTTATTTCTTGACTTCTTGGATTTTTAAGACTTTATCCGTAGTGCTTCATGTGGAAAACTAATCATTTTCTATTTAAAGCTTGTCTTTGATATTTCTAGATCATTTCATGGCACAACTAATGCCCATCATGGCTAAAATGCAATACAAGTCCACTCATTGCCACAAACAATCATATCTAACAAGAGTTTTAACAAATCACTAGTCAGGTACAACTCTTTATCCAGACCGTATTGGCAACGCTAGTGCAAAAGAATACCTTTCCACCCTAGATTTAACATCCTTAACAACAAATAATGGTTTAGCAACACGACCAACAAGTGCAATAGGAGCCTTTAGGTGATTACAATACCTAGAGGAGACTAGGCAAAATGACATTTATGGGAGTTTCTCAAGGGGTCACTCGTCTCATAGCTACACCTTTACATTAAAATACTTACCGACAAACTGTGAGTGTAAATACTAATGAAAATTTTTATTAGTAAAACTGTTAAATTTGGTAGTGAATTTAATGTTAGAATAAGATTATGCGGAAAAAAAAATCAAATCCCAACACATAAAACAATATCAACATAACTTAGATGATGAAATTATAAGAAAATAAAACAAGATGTCCAAAATGAAGGAGAAAAAAAGACATTCTTCCTTGAAAGCATTGAGAAGCTATTGTTACTAACTGTTTTATTCATTTTTGGGTTCCATAAAAAAATATAATATATATATATATATATAAATATTCGAAAGAAATCTAAAAGATAATAGGAGCGAGAAAAGGATGTTGGAACACTCATAAAATTGCTAGAAATTAGTTGAAGAGATTAAAAAATACAAGACTTGAAATTTGACAATATATTTTTAGCTGGTGAGAGCCCTGTTGATAAGAAAAAATTAATTTGAGGAAAAAAAAGTCTACAATCAGATGTTTATGGACTCAATTGGAAAAAAAAAATCTACAATCAGATGTTTATGGACTCAATTGAATTTTATCTAAGGTTTAATTGAATTTATGGAGAGTTTAATTGTAAGAGAAATTAATTTTTAAGTCAATTTAGGTTTTTATTAGAAGAAATTTTGGGGTCCAATTATAATTTTTAAGAGTTGATTTGATCAAATCAGATGCTTAATTATATAGTTATTGAAGTTTAATAGCCAATTAGGGATTTAATTGAAACAAGCCAAAACCAAGGACTAAATAGAAAAAGGCTCTAAAATTAAGGGATCCAATTACATTTAAGGGGCTTGATATAAAATGGCAAAAATATCTAAGGACCAAATCAAAAATATCATTTAAAGTTGAAAAATGGTGTCGTTTCACTGAACACTGTTCACTGTTTACGTGTAGCTGGCCGAGAGACATCGCAACAACGAAGGCGTTGATTTGCTTCAATCAAGGGAGCATGTCTCATGGGTGATATCTCTCGTTACCATGATGCACGCTGGCCGTTACTCTATCCCTGCAACAATAAATGAAAACGCTTGCATGCTCTTGCTATAAAAGCCAAAGGATGTACTGAACAAAGGGGGGATGATAGACACAAGAAGTAGAAGGGAAAGGAAAGGAAAACAAAGAGAACTAGGGGGTAGATAAAGAACAATAAAAGAACGAAGAGGAGGGAAACAAAAAAAAAGAGTAAAGGAAGGAAAGGAAACATGGGGATACAAAGATAGTAAAACTGGGGATAGGAGAGCGGAATAGAGGAGGTCACGGGCAGGAAAGTAGAGGGAAGGAGGAGAAAAGCAAAGAAAAAAAAACCAGGAAAAAGCATACATAAGAGTGACGGACAAAAAAGAAAAAGAGGCAACAAGGAACCTGTAACAAGAAAAAAGACAAGAAAAGGAATAAAAAAACAGAGATTGGCACCTTTGCATGAGAAAGAAGAAGAAACAGCAGCGTCACCGGGCTTCGCAGCCACTGCCCTAGCAATATTGCCGAGGACGACCACCAACACCACTATCAACTCATCCATCTAAGCTCATCATTCCAGGTAATTCTCTTCCCCTCATCTCCATTAATTATTTACCTTCTTGCATGAAAAAGTGCACAGTGCATGTTCTACAAATAAGAAAATAATTACCCATGCACAGTAACCAGCCCATGGTTACTACAGGCTGGATCATCAGCCCAACCGCGGGCTGGGCTGTTGAAAGTAGGCCCGATTGCATTTTGGACTAATTTAGACCCAGTTTTATTTTGGGCCGGGTCTGGCCCAATTTAAAAGAAAACGTGTCAAAAAGTTTGTGATTTTTCCACATATTTCTCTATTGAATTTTGCTTAATATTGATTTATATTTTTATACTGTAAAGATACAAATCTGGCATTAAGATGTCTGGCTTTCATCAAAACATTGAAAACAATGAAAAATGTGTTTTTACACAAAAAATTATTAAAAATATGTATTAGCAAGCATTTGACTTTAATAACTAGTTTATTAAAATCACGAGAACTGGGCCAATATTTCAAAAATTACAAAAAATATATATATATATTTTTTTAATATCTGGGGTTACGACCTTATACGTAAAACGTATTTGGGATATTAAACTCTTTTATTGACATTAGAATGGTTAAGTTTATTTTATTTTCTTTTATTGACATTAGAATGGTTAAGTTTTACCTGATAAGATAAGGATCTCTTTTCTGAGGATAACTTTTTTTAAACCTTAGACGGAATTTTATCAGACAAATAAACAATGCAGCCTAGCTTAGATATGATGTATTTTGGATGTTATACCTTCCTTTTACACAACCAATCCTCGTACCTGATCTTTGAGACCAGTTAGAGTTTCTAGTGACCAAAATATTAGGTGACGACTTCCATTCTATTTTTCCACAGAGAAAAGACAAGAATTTCTTATCTCAACATGTTTGCCTAATAGATACCATTCTGAGAATGAATGTTTTCGCCACAACACTATATACATGCGACACCAACAACATAAAATTTACATTTTATTTTAATTTATACTTGTAATTTATTTATATAACTTTTGCTTCCTTTCGTCCATGGCTATTTACTCAATATTTTATCCGTGGAAGCATATTATTTCTATGAATTATATTCAAACCCTTTTTAATAATATTCTTTTATCTCGTTATAATTACAAATCATAAGAGAAACATGCAATCCTAAGTGAAGAGAGGGAAAATACTTAAATCAAATAAGAAGTAGATCAGATAAAGGACATGAGATTGAAAGTATGAGAGACTTAGGCAGTGTTTGTTGGTGTGGCTGGATCATGCTTTTAAGAATTTTTTAGTTTTTTAAAATTATTATTTTTGTATTTTTGGATTTTTTTGATGTGTTGATGTCAAGAATTAAAAAATTAAAAAAAATATTATTTTAATACATTTCTAAATAAAAAGCATTTTAGATAGTATTTGAGATAACGACTGTAATTAGTGTTCAAAATGTTTTTTTCTTGGAAAAGTATCAAAATAAGTTTTTTATATTTTTTAAAATTTATTTTTAACAATAATATATCAGATCTAAAAACACATTAAAAAAATTAATTTGAAATTTTTTTTAAAAAAAACTCAAGTTAAAACATAAAGCCAAATACTCTATTAAAAAACAATCTCTATCATAGTTGCACTATATTATTGGTAGAAACGCTTTGGATCAGAAATATAATATCAACCCTTATTGCCATGTTTATTGTGAAAAAAAAGTAAGGATATTTTATTTCAAAAATCATAAGCACATTGCTAACTTGTCCAGAAGCGAGGGCGCGGGGGGGTGGTGACGACGACAAAGACAAAGAGAGAGGAGGTCTCTGATCATTCTACACCATAAAACTAATCAGTTTGGTTGCATGATTGACATTAAAAATTAAAAATTTATTTGTTTTTCAAAAATATTTTAAAAAGAAATTGAAATTTTTTTTCTTTACTAAAAATTAAATTTTTTGATGTTTTTAAATTATTTTAATATGTTAATATCAAAATAAATTTTAAATAATAATAAAAAAATATTATTTTAATGTATTTCCTTGTGAAAATTTGAAAAACAACTACCATCATTACACCAAATAAGCTTTAGTAGTTCATGTGGTTCACCGGTTTCATTGACTAGACCTTTAAAGCACAATTTCAAGACTCGACTTCCTCAGTGGGTGTTTTTGTCAACTCAGGCCAGTCTTTAGTTCAATCAGTTAAAAAAATTCTTTTTTTTATATATAAAACGATAATGTTTAGGTATTTTTTATATCGCATGTGTGCAGCGTTGTGTCGAATACATCCATTCTTGTAATGTATCTAGGTAATCGGGGAATGGGGGAGATAAAGATTTCTTGTCTTTTTATTAGTGTAAAGAGGGAATGAGAATTGTCAACTAGTATTTTGGTTACTAGAAACCCTAACTGGTCTTACAGATCAAACACAGAGACTGGTCGTATAAAGAAAATGTTTTAGCACTCCAAATACACCGTATCTAAGATAAGCTACATTATTTAATTGTTTGATATATGCTAAGGTATTGTCATATTTTCTAATTGTTGTTATCTCTAAGGTTTAAGAAAAGTCCTCTTCAACAATGATATTCTTATCCTATCCCGTAAAAATTTAATCAATCTAATGTCAAAAGAAAGAAAGAATTTACTATCAGGAATATGTCGTACGTATAAGCTTGTAACCCCAGCTACTAAAAGATAACAAAATAATTTTTTTATTATTTGAAATATTGACCTAGTTCTAAAGACTTTAATAAATAGTTATTAAATCCAAAATGCATGTTGATACATATTTTTGAATTGTTTTGTTATATGAAAATACAATATGATTTTTCTTTTGTCTTTGAAAGACTTGGTCGTATGCAAGAAAACAAGATATTTATATATATATAATTTTTTGCAATATTTTAGAGAAAACCAGATATTTTAATACCGGATTTGTATATTTATAAAACCAATTGTCATAACCCAATTCTAGTTTATTCCCCAAAAATTATATTTTTGTTAAATAAAAAATAAAAAATAAAATAAAGGTTGACAATGTGGAGAAAGTAGGTTAGGAAATTAAGCAGTAATTTTAGAGGAAATTCTAAGGTCGAATTGCACCCCATTATGCTCAAAAATGAAGAAAAATACAAATTCAAGGTCAAATTGAATGATTATTTGACGACTTTGCATAAAAATTAAATTCAAGGATATAATTAAATTTTTAATAAGCCAAATTGATTTTATCATGAGTTAAATTTAATTTTAATTATATTTAAAAGTTAATTTAGGTCTAATTGAAGGATTTAATTCAGTGCAAGGACTTAATTATACTTTAGATAGGTTAAATTAATTTTATTTGGGACTTAATTAGTGAAAAATTAAGTTTGAGAGCCTAATTTGAGCTTAATTGAGAAAATTAGAATTTTAAGAGACTAAATTTAATTTTAACAAAGTTAATTGATTGAAATCAAGTGCTAAATTACAAGAAAATTGAAGTTTTAAGGTCAATTAAAAGTTAAATTGATAAAATTCACAGTTAATGACCAATCTGCAAAAGGCACCAAACTACAGAGGCTTAATTTATAAAAACTGGGGGTAAAATTGAAATAATTGAAAGTTTAATGGTCAAATAGGGGTTAAATTGCATAAATTCGAAACCAAGGACCTAATCACAATAGGCGCGTAACTTCGGGGTGCCAATTGAAGTTCATAGAGGTTAAATTGCATAAATTTGAAACCAAGGACCTAATCACAATAGACGCGTAACTTCGGGGTGCCAATTGAAGTTCATCAAGGGCTTAATTGCATTAAATAAAAAATTTAAGGTCAATTAAGAGTATAATTGCACATCATTGTAAGCTGGATGATGAAATTGAAGCTCGGAAAAAATCCTTAATTCAAACCTAAAACGACGCTCTTTCAAAAAAAAGAGGAAAAAGGTCAGCTGACACGTCGTTCAATACTGTTCATTATTTTCTTCATTTTTTTCCTCAAAACGTTGGTCTAGCTACCTACTTTGCAGCTGCATTTAATGTACCTAATGTCCTATCCACCATATTTAACAAATCTTACACAGAAAAGATCGCTTGCAATTTCTCTACAGTATCATATGAACTTAAGCAGCCTTTTCCTGTAGATTTGACAACTCAGGATGCCTATTTTAAACCAATGGTTGGGATCCTTTTCAACTGAATCAAGGACTGAAGATTTTTCTCGGTATAGACAAGATTTTCCTCTTCTACCTCCTATAAATAGAGGAGGATTTTATGGCCTAAGGGAGGAGAAAATTGAGTTTAAAGTCGGCCAGAAACCAACCCCTCTACTCCCAGTTTCTGCAATTCTTTCTCTCCCTCTCTCTCTCCACCATTCCAGCCACCAACCAGAGCCACCACTAGTTTTTAAACCACCAACTCCACCATAGGTAGCTAGCCCAACCACTAGTCGACCACCCCCCACGTTTGAAACAACCACCATTTCTTCCTTGCTCTCACCTCTGCAAAATCCTTCTTTCCCCTATGATCGGTTCTGGCCACCTTTCCTCCTGGCGATGCCATGGAAAGCATCAGCTCAACCTCATGATCGCGTTCGAGTCTCCTTTGTCAAGTAAATCATTCCTTTATCAACCTCCATTTATGCAACCATTCCTGCTGCATGCAAAACATGAACTATCATTCATGTTTTGCAAATAATTAGCTTTAGGGTGTGCTGTACCTGTTCGAGCCTAACCTAAATGATTGAGCTGGCATGGCCCACACCCTAAAACGGTCACTTTTGCTCGGCCGATTTCAGCCCAGCCCACATTTTAATATTATATAATATAATATATTTAAAGAAAACAAAACAAAAAAAATCCAAATTTTTTTTGAAAAAATTGTGATTTCCTCAAATATTTCTCTACCAATTTTGCATAATATTAGGTTGTATATTTACACTTTAAAATACAAATCCAGTATTAAAATACCCAATTTTCTCCAAAATATTTCAAAAAAATCTCAAAAACTTTTAAATTAATTTTCCTTTTCAAAAACAATAGAAAAAAATATTTTATTTTTATGTATACGGCCAAATCCTAAAAATTTTCCAAGCATACTTTCATTAAAAAAATTGCATCTTTCTCATTACTTTTTTCAAAAAATAGATATTATAATCAATTTATGATCATCCATTAGGGTTTGGCCAAAATATTAAAAACATTTTTTTCAATCTATTTTCTAGGATTTAGATACAGACTTTAATATCAGTGGGGTGTAAAATTACACGATAAAGTACATTATCAGGTATTAAAGATATAAGATATAAATAAATGCAATGCTAAAATTTAGATTTTAAAATGGTTAGGATTTAACTAAATAATATAGATATTTTCTTATAAAAAAAGATATATCTTAAACCTTAGAAAAGACCAATAAATAAAAAGTCAACTTAGCAAAAAAAAAAAATATTCAAACAACAATGTAGCTTATGTTAGGTAGGGTGCACTGGGGGTGATGCGTTTTCCCCTAACACAACCAGTCTCTTACCCAAACTCTCGAGCAGACCATAGGTTTCTAGTGACTATAAAACTAGATGACGACTCTTGAACATTAATCATAATTTTATGATTAAATTTAAAAACTTTTCTAACACACCACACCTCATACAGGAGGCACGACCAAAAGCCTCTACCGTCGCTAAATGACGTTGCGACGCTTACACCCTACGACACCAATATTAATCAAAATTAATAAAAACAAATGCTCAGGAAAATCCTAAATTTTTTAAAGAATTTTTAGAAATTTTTTGAATTTTTTTTATTTTGGTTTAATAAATCATATTATTATATTATAATAATATATATATTGGGATGGGCTGCCCAAATATATGGGCTAAGCCCATCCTTTCTGGGTTGAAATCGAATGAGAAGAAATTATACTAAGGTGGGCCCAAAAGAGTGTTGGGCAAGTATCAGTCCAAATGTATTTTTCTTTTCTTTTAGGACTGGGTCGGACCAAGTCCAGCCATTTCGGTCTTGGTCAGAACTGGTTCGGCCAAATAAATAGTGGCAACTAGATTAATTCACTATTCATGTAGAACAGTGAAGCGACCGAAGGAGAAGGAGGAGGAGAAAAGGGGCTAACCTAGCGATGACGTGTTGTAGTTCACAATGGTGATGTTGTGGTGGCAGGTAGTTTTTCGCAATGGTTCTTCCTCTTCTCTCTTCTGTTTTTTCCTTCTTTCAGTCTTTGTTCTCCTCCTTCTTTGTTTCTCTCATCTCTTATTTCTTTAGTTATTCGTCAAGTCTTCTTTCACTCTGCTCTCTGTCTTTATTCCTCTCTGTTTTTCTTTCGCTTCTTTTTTCTTCAGTTTTGGTCCTTTTCCTTCCTTATTTTCTATGTTTTTTTCATTTCTTTGTTCTCTCATCCTCTAAAAAATGTCCTCTCCTCCCCCGATATTTATAACGCACATGGGGAAAGAGCCACCTTACCCTGTCATAGCGCAGGGTAAGGTGGTCAGGGCTACCTCTATACAACCACCATAGAGACACTTATAGGGCATGACTTCCCTCTTTTTTCTTCATCATAGGGGCATGGCATGTGGGTGTATGGGTTGTGTCGACTTTGGGTAAGTGGGGAGGGAGGGAGGGAATAGGCATTGCAAAGAAGGGGGAAAACCTTCTTCCCTTGCTTTTGTGTGTCAAAAGAAGAAGAAGATATACAGTGTCATTCAACATGACATCATTTTGAATTTTTTTAATGAATAGTGCATGAAACGACATCATTTTGTACAAAACATGTCATTTCATTTAAATAAAATGACTATAAAACAAGCCCTATTTCCAAATCAATCCTCAATTACAATTTTGATTTTAAGAATAAATTCAATTGCATCCTTGCCAAATTTAAATATCAACCTTGATGTTATCTACCTTTTTCATTTTGATTGTTGGTCTTTCAAGTTTCTACAATTTAGCCCCTGATTCTTATCAATTAGATCCCTAGAGTTCGACGCCTTATATAAAATGATTATTGGCAGTGAATTTCTTCAATTTAGTCCTTAATTCACCCCAGAACATTAATTTCCTTGTAATTTTGCCCCTGGTTTCAACCAATTAATTTTGTAAAAATTAAATTTGATCTCTTAAAATTTAATGCTTTTAAATTAAACCCAAATTGGGCTCTCGAACTTAATTTTTCACCAATTAAGCCCATAATAATATTACTTCGATCTATTTTAAGTCTTAGCACTTGATTAAATCTTTCAATTGGACTCAAATTAATTTTCAAACATAATTAAACTTAAATTTGGCCCATGATTAAATCAAATTGACCTATTAAAAATTTAATTATTCTCTTGGACTTAATTTTTATGCAGATTCGTCCAATAATTATTTAATTTGACCTTGAATCTACATTATTTCTTTAGTTCTAAATATAATGAGGAACAATTAAGCTTTGAATTTCATCCAAAATTACAGCTTGAGTTTTCCATATGTTTGAGATCCTCCTCGATCTACTTTCTCCATATCGCTAGTCGTTATTTTATTTTTTGAAGCAAAATAATGAATTTGGGGAATAACCTAAAGATGAGTTATAACATTTTATATAAAAATAATCATAGACTTGATTGACTTGAGTCAGACCAACATCAACTCCTAACCCCTAACCATATTCTCAAATTGCATATACTTTGTGGTCGAATCTTACATCTATCATTTTAAGTAATTCAATTGATAAAGAATGTTCTTTAAGTACTATTAACATTTTACCCATGAAACCAATCACTCACATGTTTAATTGGTTCCACTTGATGGACTTTGTGGAGTAATCTCATCCATCCAAAAGTGTGATTGAAACTCCAAAGTGTGTATTTTCTGGTAGAAATCAAAGTCTAGAAAATGTAACTATTTCTAATAAACACCTTTGATCGTTACCTTATACTTGTCCAAATCGATAGATCACATAAAATTTGCCTTTAGCTTCTAGCACTTGCAGTGGATTCTAATGATAAGGGTTAGTTTGGATTTTTTTTTCCTTTTTAATTGTTGATATATCATATATATCTAATGATAAGGGTTAGTTTGGAGTTTTTTTTTCTTTTTAATTGTTGACATATCATATATAAGTTTGATTAGTCTCTTTTGATAAATTGGTTAAGTTATTGTATTTGATTAGTGTTTTAGAACATAAATGATAGATATAAAAGAGACAAAAATGAAATATAAAATAAATATTTTTATAAAATATTTTGAATTAGAGCATAGGGAAGAATTTTACTATAAGTTGGTACATGCTCTCAAAAATTAAAGTATGTGGTACATGAAAACATTAATCCATATCCAAAATAAAAATGCATGAGCAAGATGTGCACAAATTAAAGCATATATGTAATATTTAAAGAAAATGCATGTTAAAAATAAATACACAGAACAAATAATTGAAACACAATAAACAGATAAAAAACAAAGCTTAGTCCACGAGAACGTTCTTAGTAGAGTCATCATTTGGTTGCACCTGTACGTTGTCGCAGCGATCATTCTTTCGGATCAGGGTCCTCGGGTATGGGTGAAAAGAATAAAGAATTCTTATCATGTATCAATTAGAAAATGTTTGAATTCACCACCTCATATTTTGATCACCATGAATTTTAACTGGTCTTCAAAGTCTAGATAAAAGAACTAATTATGTATACGGAGAAAAATATCACCTTAGTATACCTTACCTCAGGTAAACTGCATTATTTACTTGTTTAATTTATAAAATATTGTTGTGTTTTTCTAACCATTGGTCTGCCTATTAGTCAAAATAGGTTCACCTAGTAGAGGGAACCATTGCTTTATGAGATAGCCCTAGCCATTCTAAAAACAAAACATATTTTTTGCATTTGTTTGTTTTAATATCGGCAAAACATCTTACGTATAAGTTCATAATCCTTAGTATTATAATAAAAAAATGATTTTTTGTGTTTTTGAAATATAGATCAAGTTTTCATGGATTAAATAAACTTGTTATTAAATCTAAATATACATGCAAAAATACAAACAAAGCTATTTTTCTTGATTTTTTTATATTTAAAAAAAATACTAAATCATGTCATTTTTTTATGAAAATATAATTTTTATATGAGAGACTTGACCATATGCAAATTAAAAATATTTATATATTTTTTTAACAAATATTTTTGTTGTTTTTGTAGTTTTTTTTTTAAAAAAAACATGTTTATTTTATACAAAAAACAACACCTTATATATAGGTCACAATCTCAAATATTAAATAATAAAAGACAAAATATAAGAAACATAAAAAATCACAAATAGGTCCCTTAAAGATATAAAATTAAATTAATTAAAAATAAGGTCTGTGTTTGGAAAATACTAAAAAAAAAACAAACACTACTGGAAAATTGATAAGGCATGTTTGTCAAACATGTCTTAAGCTAAAACTTAGAGGCTTAGACATTGGCTTAAGATTGTGTTTGGTGAACACGTTAATGGCAAAAATCATATTTTTTTTCTTTTGAAAAGTTTTTCACATGTTAAACACACTCTTACCCTAATAGACTCATCCCAGCCCAAATCCTAAAAGCCCAACCATTCTCAAATTTGCAAGAAAGAAGATCAAAAGCTTTTTTACTTGAATTTTTCTAAGAATATGAATAACACACTGAAAAACCTAGAAACACAATCAATGATTCAGGTCATATTTCATTAATTGAAAAGCACAAATAAATAGAGAATGGAGGATTGAAATATAATGATGCATTGGATTAGAATAACAAACTAAGAATGGCTTGAAATCAAGTTCGACGACTAAGAATACAAACCCTAATGTTTAAACTTTCAAGGATCAATTTGTCCAAAATAAGCAATTAATATATCAATCAATTGTAGAGAATAAACATGTATGAGTCTTAGCTTTGTTCAAAGTGTATAAACCAAGTCAAAATTTCCAGTAATGAATGTTCAACAATGAACCTAGAAAACCTAGAATTTTCCTAAAAATCTAAAAAAGGCTAAAATCCCAAGAGCAAGCCTTAAACCAAACCAAAACAGTCTCAAGCATGATTATATTGACCTACCAAAACTCTTAAGACACGTGAAAGAAAACAAATAGAAACAAAAACACAGATTTTGCTATAAATTAATAGAAAAAAAGAGGAGATCCTTAACTAAAAAAAATATTTTATTGATTCTAACAACTACTCTTGACTGACATTATCATAAAGTTAGCTTCATCAATCCAGTATTTCACCAAGAACAACAAATGACCATGCTTTTCCTGAAAAACAACAAGAAGCAAAACAATTTTATATATTAATCTAGGCATCTAAACATGCTAAAATTCCTCTTAACAACATTCAATAACATCAAGTTACAACTTTAAGACAACAATTTATACCTCAAATCCAATCTTCAACACATATATGTATATTAATTTAAAAATAAAAAAATGCATTTAAACACAAATGTTATCAAAACATTAATAACCAAAGCCTAATATAACCAATAATTAAACATTGTTCAACAAAGCATTAAATAAGAGGGAAATGGTGTATCTATTAAACTACATCTTTCTATCAAAGTTTTAATATACACATTGTAAGGAGAATGTTAATTCCTTATCTAGGTTATTTCTTTGTTTCCTTTTGATTTTCATATTATTTTTAGTTTGAGATTGTTCTTGATTCTCTCATTTCTTCTTAATGCACAATCCTTATAACTTTCTTTTTAGTCAATTCTAGGGTGTTCCCCTCAATTCCTCCATGTTTCCTCTCTTTCTCTGTATGGTCTCCCTCTAAAAAAATAAACTTCCCTTAGCTCAAAAGCACTTGCCCTTTTATAAGCAAACAAAAACTAGAAGTTGAAAAACCATGGTGGTTTTGCACAAAAATGAGTGGTTATGGAAAATTCTTGTCCATCTTCTCCTCTAACCTTTCTAGAAAGAAGCATTTTGATTTATTTTGTCCTTTTATGAGCTCAAACCTACAGGTGGTTTTGCATAAAGAATACAACCACAAAGTCTACTCAAACATGGAATTTTTTTCTTCAATTATGACTAATTGAGTGAGCTACTTTGACAAGATCATCGTGGCTAATAAGATATAGTTGTGTTATATAAAGACATAAATGTAAAGGATATGTATATCTACCATAAAGAACAAACCTCATCTAATTTGAAGGTGTAGAACTCTTCATTTATCTTAAATAATAAATTTTATTACAAATAATAAAATCATTATGTACTAAAAACTATTAAATTAGTCCACTATTTAAAAAAGAAACCAAAAACAAATAAGACAACATTTCTATAGTGGTAGGCAAGACAGTATTTACCAATAGGCTTTTTGACCATTTTAGGTAAATGAAAAGTTGGGTCCCGACTTCTTGGGCCCAGAAAGCTTATTTCAATCTTCTATGTTTTTGTTTTTTTTACTTGAAAACACGTTAGAAACAACCCCTAAATTATAATATACTTATATCTAACCTCAAAGAAGTCTTTAATTGGTTAAAAAGCAAAACAAATCCTAAATTAAAAAAAATACAAGCCTCAATTTTTTTTTTCAATAATATGAAAGGTTAAAAAAATCCTAAATTAAAAAAAATACAAGCCACAATTTTTTTTTTCAATAATATGAAAGGTTAGAAAAACTAAATAAAATTCTTCTTGTCAAATAGAACTCATTGATATCAAAATTAATTTGTGAAAGTGTGACTAACCGATAACTTTCTCTTTCATTTTTTGTTATATAGTAACTTTCTCTCTTATCTATCAATCTCAAGTAATAAAACAAAAACTAAAAGAACCAAAATAGAAGTCAATAGATATGGATGGAAATGTAATCCAAACCCAATGGATACTAATATGATGGGTGAGTTTTTTTATGAATAATTATCTTACATAAAGAGTAATGGATAGGTTATTGTTATTATCAACTCTGACCTAATACTAATTTATATTTTCATTAAAATAATATATAATAATTGTAAAATGGATATTCATATGAATACTTGAAACTTAATGAATAGAATATGAATATCTAAATTTCTTATTCAATAAATAATGGATTGGACATGAACATAAAAAACTGAACTTGTGAGTATACATTGTTATCCCTAGTTAAATGGATAATATATGAATAAAAAAGCACTTTAGTGTGAATTCTGGAAAAAGCCAAGAGATTTTGTTTTTGGTTTTTAGTTTCATTTTTTTAGTTGACTTTATGCTACAAATTGAAACCTCTAATTAAAAATTTAATAAAATAAAATTTTAGGTTAGAAATATTTGATTCTTGAATATTATTAAATAAAAAAATATTAAAAATATTAGCAAGTGACATTAAAATAATTGAGCAATGTTGAGACAGTGAAAACAAGTTTGAGAAGTAGTTTTGCATAACTAAAACCATATCCTTTTTATCAATTAATTTAAAGGACAAAAGTATTATATTTGTTTTCTTTCCCTTTAAATAATTTTTTTCTTGTATAGAAAATTTATAACATTATGGTAATCTTATGATTTATGCATGAATAAAAAAATTGATAGTGTGGTCCTGTAATAGAAACAATATAGTACATCACAAACAAAACATGTAAGAAAAAGGAAGAAATGACTTTCATTTTGTATATAATGTACTTGTAAATATGTTGTTTGTTATTTGACAAACAAACTACAAGCACAAACAAAAAGAAAAGGTAGAATGAATAATAATCAATACAAGATGGATAAATCTACTAATTAGAAAAACTTGGTTTGTGTACATTGTACTGGCTAAAAACAATCTAAATTCAAATATATTGAAGATCTTCTCAGTCACTTCTAATTTAAACATCCTTCATATAAAATTTATTTTGATCTTTGTGAAAACAATCTTGAGAACAAAAATTTCTTATTACAACATGTGAACATTGATTGCGAGCATGAAACAACATGATAGAGGTTATTGAAAATAATAGAATTGGTGTGAACAAATAATTCTTAAAGTTCACCGATATTTTTAAAAAAATATAACATGTTTATAGTGGTACATGTTGCTTACATGTAGTCTTTTAGTTATTTTAAATTATTAAAAAATTGAGTTCCGACTTTTTAAATCTAAAATATATATTTATTTAAAAAAAATTAAAACACCTCATAAATCTGGTTAAAGTTATATCTAATTCCAGAACAATTTCTTATTAATAAAAAATTAAAAAAATATCCAAAATTTTATAAGCAATCTCAAGCCTCAATCTACTGTCTCGATAAGATAAAATGTTATAAAAAAAACCTAAATGAAACTCCGAATATAATTCATTAATATCATGATCATTTTTTT
>NW_011499856.1:1656020-1690221 GCF_000495115.2 Populus euphratica
ATATATATATATATATATATATATATATATGAAGCCTTCAACTCTTTAGACCTCAGCTAATTATATGTGCGTGGCTAGAAGTTAAAGCCCATATAATATTATTACATTGCTCCATAAACAAGTTTGAGCTTAAAGTTTAATAACTCAAAGGAGAAATTGATGAAAACCAAAAAAAAACAAAAAGGATTGTAGTAACCCGCAGGATTATAATATAAAAAACTGTACACTTTTTATTTATTGATATCAGCAGAGTAAGGAAGCTTTGTGGGGGTAAAATTTCTGTACAGAATCATTAGTGTATCGTCTTTTGATGCTTTAAGTTATCCTATGGATAGAAAGATGCATATCATTGCCCACAAAGAAGAAAGCATGAATACGATGGGATAATTAAAAACGAAGTGTATTTTGTGAAAGGAAATGTCATTTTCTTTCACCAAGTTGAATTTTGTTAAAGTACTTATGAAAATGAAACGAAGCCCGACAAAAAAAATAATGCATTCCAAATCTCTTTAAAAAAAATAAAAAACCATTCTGGAATGAATAAATTTTTATTTATATTCGATTTAGATTTACTGTATTGGCTGTGTATATACGTTGAAGGATTTATATTAAACAAAAAATAATTATTGATTATACATCAATTGTGATAAGATCCATTTCACGTTAGTTTTACACACTTGAATTGTTGTTATTGAAATGACGAGGGATGCACCTGCCAGACCTAACCCATGAAAAAAGAGCAGAGACCTAACCCTAAAATAAGTTTTACACGCTTTAATTGTTGTTATAATTCGATCAACATTCTTTTCATGAACCTCTGTAGTTGGTGGGTATGCTTTTTCATTGCGCTATTGATTACAGATGTTTCAAGGTTATGTATTTGAGAATCTAGTTGCTATTTTTGGAATTCAAAACAGATAGATAAGCAAATCGATCTCGGAAGATGATAGAGGGGGCAAATTGGGTTGATAAGAAGGACCATATATCTTCCCTTAGCAGTTCCGGAGAGCTGAAAGGGTATGTTCCTCGTGAAAGTGTTGTGCATGCTCTAGTAGGTAACATTTATAAGAGGCATAACATTCATGAGAAGGCAATGTTTCATCTCGCTCTGGTCTGGTTTTGCTACAATTAAGAGGCATAACATTGAAGTAATACTATGTTTTACTGACAAATTTCCTTGTGGGGTAACGTCTTTGAAATTTCAATTTGTTGTTCAAACAAAAAAAAGAGCCCATTGGAAGACTCTACTATGTAGGATAGAGAACTTCCTCCATAGAAAGGAGAAGGCGGAGCTAGGTCATCTACCTGTGGATTATCGTGATGAATGTCAATAACCCACGGCCATCCATTCTGCATCAAAGCATGAAACCCCCCCTACAATAACATGAAAACTGGAAAACAACCTTTGTTTCCAAGCAGAAAAGTCCATTTCTCATCTTCATGCTAACAATAAGCCAATTCGCAACCCTCACCATTGATGGTCACAGCCACATAATCATATACACTTGCCAATATTGAGCCTTGAATGACCTACCCATATTGTAAAAACGTAATGTTTTCCTATACTTTCCGTCAAGGATTTTAACAATATACACCTAACATTTTATGGAATATATAAGAGATAAAACGATGAAGAGGAAAAGGTGCAAGATAGTTAAGTGTCGATAACATATTGTGGTAACAATTATTAAGTGTAGATTGCTCGCAATTTTATATCAAGTAAGAGGGCATGAACTTGTAAAAGAGTTAAAATAAAATTTTAGTGTGCATGTTATGTAAATAATAGAATATTTAAAGTTGTATTTGATTCGATAAAGATATTAGCATGCATACTAATTTATACAAAATTAAATATATTATACTTGAATTAAAAATAGTGTAGAGATTAGGTGATTGTTGAAGATTAATTATTATGGTCAACGATTAATTAAGTAGTTTGTCCTTAAGACTGGAATGGTGGTCGGTTGATGCAACAATTTTCTTACAAATAATCTCCCACGATTTCAACATAATTTTAAAGTCTAAGAACTAAATGAATATTAATGAACTTAAAGAATATGTTTGATATTATAGTCCAGTGTTTATTTTAAAAGTATTTTTATTTAAAAATATATTTAAAGTAATTTTTATAAGATTTTATATTTATTGTTAACATCAACATATCAAAATCATTAAAAAATACTAAAAAAATCAATTTAATATCTTTTTAAACCAAACACATTTTTAAAACACACTTTTAAAAAAACAAACAAAAAAAAACAAATGGCGCAAAAATCTCTATGCAAGGGACAAAAACCTAAGCCTTTTAACTGAGAAAAAAAGAGGGGAAAGACAAACCACAACAAGACGCAAAACAAGCTAAAACTATAGAGAGAAGGCTAAATAGCCTTTACAAAGTAGAGAACATCTCATTATCAACCTCTTTTTATATTGATTTTACAGTTTTATACACGTAGTTTCCTTTTGTGGGATTTGTCGTGGTATTGACATGAGATTTCGGTGGAGTCCACTTTGGAGATTGGTATGGAAGCTTGTTTTCATCCTCATCGGAGGCAACTTCTTCATGCACTTCAGTTTGCTGTCTGATGTGTTGTTTTCATCTGCAATTAAATAGTTAATAGTTCTGTACGAGTCCAAGTCATGGTGCTTCGGTGATAATTAATTACATAAAAAAAATTATTATTATATTCTAAATATTCTATTTAAGATAAGTTGCATTACTTGTTTTATCTAAAATTACTAAGAATTTATTTTTCTCTTTTTTTTTTTTTTTTATAATGTTACTAACTCTAATATCAGTAAATATTCACCTACAAGTATTTATTGATCCTAATTTTGATAAATATTGCACAAACTTAGAAAGTACAATATTCATGACTTTGATTATAGTGAATAAATTAGTAAAATTTTAAATTTTAATGACGAAGAAAAAATATTTTCTAGGCCTTTTTATCAAAAACATTTCTAGGCCCTTTTTATCTTTTTTTCATTATTTTTTTCTTTTTAAACAAGAATAAAAAAATATATTGCACAATATATTTATATTTAACCATAAAGGTTCATAAATTAAGCTCGCAATGGCAAAAAAAAAAAAAAACTCAAAAAGTAAAAAAAAAATGCAAGGGATGCATAAATAAATTAATGAAAATACCTAAATTTTCTAAAAAAATTAATATAAAAAAGAGGTTCATTTAGTTAAATATCAAAGCAAAACAGTATAAAAAAACATGACAATATATAAAGATATATTTTACCAAATACACCCTTAACAAATAATAATTTGAGTTAACAAATAATAATTTGAGTTGGTTGGCCCGAGACCCAGATTTAGTCCACTCTTCTTCTTTTTATTCTTTTTATTGGGCTAGATAGAGTAGGGCTACATCAAGCCGGCCTGAGGATATTACCATCATCTTATAAAATTATGGCATTTTATTTTAAAAAAAAAAATATTTAGTTTAATGGGTCTTCATCTATTGTTATGATTATTAAGAATCTAAATGATTAACAGAGATTATATAATATAGAATTAATTACGTAAAAAACATTATTATTATATTTTAAACGTTCTATTTAAGATAAGTTATATTACTTATTTTATCTAAAATTACTAAGAGAATGTTCACTCACAAGTATTTATTGATCCTAGTATTGATAAATATTGCACAAACTTAGAAAGCGCTGTTCAACACTTCTGCTACAGGAGTGAATTAAATGTAAAGCGAGGGAAGAACGGGAAAGTTACCTCTGCAGATGAAGGCCGAATGTTCGAAGACGATGGCACAGCTCTGGAAAGCACTCCTTCTGCTCTTCCTTTTGTTCTTCTTCTCTGTTACCTTCGCTTCCTTTTCTGTCCTTTTTTCTTGTTTTAGTTTTTTTTAGTCTCTCTCTCTCTCTCAATCTCTCCCTCTCCTGCGATTTTCTTTTTCTTTTTTCCTCCTCTTCTCTTTCTTCTCCTTCTGCCTTTTATAGGCATCCTATCCTGCTACCTATCTTCCATGATAGTGATAAGGCCTGGGTTTTTATGTCTTGGCTGCATTGGGACACCAACAGTCCTGCCATTGCTGTGCTATTGATGGTGGTTTCCTCCACGCCTCAATAGCTTGTTATGGCGGTGGAGGAAACGAAAATGAACAAAGAAACTGGTGAGGGAAGTCGTGGGAATTGCAATGTGTCCAGTGGTGTGAGTTGTCTGATTGGGTGGCAGGGGGTATTTTTTATTTTTTTAAATAATTTTTATTTAAAAATATATTAAAATATTATTTTTTACTTTTAAAAAAATATTTTTAATATCAGTATATTAAAATAATTTAAAAATATTAATTTAAAATAAATAAATAAATAAAATTTTTTCAAAAAATTTTTAAAACATAAAAATAAATAAATTTAAAAAATAAAAAATAAAAATAACAAAACAATACCGTTTTCAATTTGATCTATCTTTGAAGGTTTTCATATTTTTTAAATTAACCTCTAAATAAAATTGTAATTAAATTTATATATTTCCGTATCTTTTATAAAATTATCATTGGTTTCATTTTAAACAATTTAGTTATTAATTGACTTTTTAACTACTTCATTTTTTCAAAATTATCCTTGAAAAAGAAAATTAAACTCTCTATAGTACTTTATCTTTTCATTTTGATCCTTGAACTTTAATTTCTTACAATTCTAACCTTAATTGACCCTAAATTTTAATATTATTTTAATTAAGCCTTTGATTTTCTTAATTAAACTAATTCTAAACTTAATTGAGTCTCCAAATTTATAAATTCTTCCATTAAACTCCTATATCATTAATTAAACCAATTTAAAGTTTAATAAAGTTTCAAAAACTTCCAAAGTTATAATTCCACCCTGAGCAACCCTCAAAAACTTCTCATTTGTGTTTTCCTGAGCCAAATCTTTTTTTTTTCTTCATTCATTTCATTTCTTCGTTCCATTCATCATGTCATCTTCTTTTTATTTATATAAAAATCAAAATCAAAATCAAAAACTGAACTATCACATCATTGTTAGAATTCGGACTTGAATTAAATGGTGTCCTATCAAATACAGGTTTTGTTGTGCTCTCTTCAAACACCTTGAGATTCACTCTTCCATTTTATTTCATGTTTTCAGCTACCGATTCAGGATTGATATTGTCAATGATATGGATTTTGTCAAATACCAACCTATCTTTTGATTGCATACTCTCATTCGAAGCTTCATATATCCTTCGAAGTTCAGGTGTCAACGACCCATCAGAATCATACACAATCCCTTATCCATGACTAGACATGACCATATTGTTCATTGTCCTGAGATTCATATCTTGAGAGTTCAACGGCAGCTCTTGCAGCATGTGCTGCGTAAGCTGCTGATTCAAAAGCCTCTAGAGCTGCTGAAGCTACATCTTTGTACTTCCTTCCTTTCAATGATCCGGACAGCTCCTCCTCAGGCAAAACGTGGGTTCTGGCTTGGTACTCGGTAGCATCTACCTTGACTGATTTATATTCATGCTGCTGCTCCTTTGGCTGGTCGACATGCAGATTTTCCTGAAACCAACAACGACTGTTAAACCTCAATATTCCATAGGAAATTGTACTCATTTTGTATTGTAGAAGACTCGTACTTGTGCAACTACAGGAGAATCTTCCTCCAAATGCAGGATGATACCATTCTCAGCTGCAATGTCCTTCAGCAGTTTCTTTCTGTTTTCCAAGCTTGGTTGTCTTGCAGAAAGATTTTGTATTATCTAAAACAACAAAAGAAAAACACAATTAAAAAAGATGTGAGAAGAAAATCTGGTATAATTTAATCTGCAAATATTCAGCTATTTACATTAGGATGCACTCCGCAGTTTCTGCGCAACTCGACAGCACAAGCAGCGAATTCTTTTCCAAATCTCGATGTGAAAACTCCACGAATCTCTTGCAACTCTGGAAACTCACCACATCTGGAAGATGCAAAGATCAAGCTCGATATTGCCTCCTTGAACTCAGGACACTCTCTATGTAAACAACGGTAATCCATATAAATTAATAATATTCAATCTCAGAACAAAGGAAACAAAGTTTTAAAACCCTGTATCACCACCACAGAAAATGAACATGATTGATAAAATTCAAGAAACTAACTTGTTTGTTTCAAGTTGAGCAACTCTTTCGATCAGGAAATGTAAGTAATCCTCCATCATATCAAAAGCACCCAGCATATTCTGATCCTTGATGACATGCTCAACCTGTCGAGCAAACTCCATCACATATCAAATATATAAAGATTGAAAGATCAAAGAAGCAGAAGGTAAAGGGAATATCATGAATTTACGCGAAGTAGAGCTCTTTCTTGGTGTCCAAGGTTAAGGAGCTGAATAACATCAGACTTTGCAAGGGAAAGCCTGGCTTGTCTCTGGTTCTTGAGGATGACGATCCTAGATATTGCTAGTTTTGCTAGAGAACTTAATCTAGAGGTCTTGAGTTTCCTCCGGAAAAGAGCATCCAGTTTCTTTCCCATGTTTTGCACTCTATAATTTGTTGCTGCTGGTCTCAACACCATGAAAGGCCTGAAGAAGCAAAACCTTGTTCAGGGAAGTTTAAGAACCTCAAGGAGTAACTAAGACCATGAAAACTTCTCGATACAAATTGTGGTTCCTGTTTGGTGTGTCTGTCTGTGATGAATTTCTATCACAGTCAGCTTCTCAGTTCACAGGGTGTCATATGTAGCAATCTATAATTTGTCGCAAATTTGATTGGATGTTATCAGTAAGGTCAATATTGGTGAAGGTGATGTTAGCCCGTTCTCTACTTTGAATTGGACAAAGATTTTTTGGTTAGTTCTTGGCGGCTGCCTCTTCTTTTTGTCTAGAAGAAGGAATGATTCAGAAAACTATGAGCTATAATTTAAACAGAGCTATTTTATTTTTATTAATATTTTTCTTAATATGTGAAACTGTTCTCTTTTCGGTGGCCATGACCTTCGAGGGTGTAAAGGCCAAAAGGGCAAAGAAAAATACAATGCAAAACTACCACATTATATACATTTTTTTTATTTTTTTTTTGTCGAATTTCAAGTCTTAAAAAATGTTGGCACATTTTAAGCGAATAATAATTTCACAAGTTTTTATGAAACTGTCAATCAATTTTATTTTGGACTTGGTATCTGTGACAAGATGATGGATGTTATTTATTCCTGCGGTCCAATTGTATTTAAAAAATAATAATTTTTTAATTTAAATTAATTTTTTGATATTTTTCTATCGTTTTGATATAATGATATTAAAAAAATTAAAAATAAAAAAATATATATTATTTTAATATATTCCCAAACGAAAAATATTTTAAAAAATAATATTTATCATAATTATTACAAACACTGTCTAAATAAAAAGTGAGATTCTAGATCTCAAACCCTAAAAAAATTGTCAATTCCAATAAATACCACCATGTAAAAAATAACATAAGTTTAAGGAAAAAATTATAGGAATTTAAAGTGACGAGGAAAAAAAAAAAGGAAGCCTATAAATAAAACAATAAAAAACCTTTAGGAAAAAACATAAACAAAATTAAAATTCATAAATTACATATGTGGGGTTAGTTATCTTTCACTAAATGACCTATTTATATGAGGTTAGTTAACTTTTACTAGATGACCTATTTATAATATTACAATCATTAAGTTTTATCTAAACTTCCAATTCTATACCTACAAAGATTGTGTTTATTAAATAAGTACATTACATGATAAATCCTAATATAAATTGTACTCTATCAAATTAATAACCAAGTGAATCTTTACTAGTCTATAATTTTTGATCAATTTAATATGTTGAAGACTCTTGTTCTAAGTAAAATTAAGTGTTATAATTACTTGCATGCACTCAAATTCTCGTGGTTAATTATTTTTTTATTAATTATGAATTTTAATTATATGATCGATTGCTTCTTAAATTTTTTAGTTAATTAAGTGTTATAATTACTTGCATGCACTTAAATTCTCGTAGTTAATCATTTTTTTTATTAATTATAAATTTTAATTATATAATCGATTGCTTCTTAAATTTTTTAGTCAATTAGAACTTTTTAAGCTTAGTTGATTTTACTATTTAGAATCTATAATTATTCTATAATTTTGGTCAATTTAATCTGTTAAAAACACCTATTATAAAAATAAGATTAAATTTTTTGATTGCTCACTCATACACTCAAACTTTTACGGTGATTAATTTTTCTTTAATCAATCATATTTATGTTCATCTAGTAAATTTCTTATTACTTTCAATTCTATAAGCTTAGTTGATTTCATTGTTCATAATCAATTTTAGACTATCCTTCCAGTCCGACAATGAGAAATAATTATTTTTGGTTGGTTGGCACATAAATATTTATTTTTGGTGTAAACACCCATCATCCCAAGCAACCAAAACAGTTCTTAAACTTCTTAGACAACATTAATAATTTAGACCTTATTTTCTGTGCACTTAGATCTTTTAATAGGTGATTATTAATTAAGGAAAATATATTGACCACAAAATAAAGAGGAAAAAGTCGATTTCTTTAACAAAATCCATCTCATCACAAAAAAAAAAAAAACACTAATTATGTGTAAGAATCAATTCTAAAAAAACACCTTAATATTGCCCGCATAAAAAATCCTTGCTTTTTTGTTATAGCAATCCACAAAAATCAATGAAGCAAAAATCTTTTTTTTGTCCTTTTCTTTTGTTACTTTCCCGAGAAAACAACCTGAAGAAAGACCAGCACTTTCTTTCCATATTTATCTTAGCATGTGTCAGCCACAGACAAAAATAAACTCGGGAAATACTCTTTTTTTCGTTCTGTACACCTTTAGACATGCACAGATATATCTTTTCATAGCTTCAATTTATTTTCTTTGCAATTCTAGTTTTCTTGACCCAATACCCAACATGTTATTGTGTAACTCGAGGGTTGAAAATGTGAGTCATGCTAGGGTTTTTTGCTAGGAAGGACGACGCAAATACAGAATTCATAGATAGGGACCAAGGAATCAAAGTAGAGTTTAATAGTCTTGTATCCGATACTTGAAGTAGCCTGTCGAGAAGGTTTGGAATTTATCTCATTCTATGTGCTACTGTCCTTGGCGAATTTGGCTGAGCCTTATGTTATATTATATGCTGTTCTGATGTCTGTGGATTAACAACACAAACTACAATAATTTGTGAAAGCAACATTTAATTGAATATTTTACCAAAAGGCCTTGTCATCCCCAAGAGATGATGAATGTATCAGAACCCTGTTTTGTAATCCAAGTGGGCATCACTTGTGTAGAAGTTTATTCATTTCTCATATTAAATCCCAAGTTGAATTTGTCTATTTGCCCTCTTTTTCTTTCCTTTTCCCTTTTTTTATGAATTCCTGGATACAGGTGGGTCCTGGCCATGAAAGCAAAATATGAGCAACACTTTATGTGTAGCTTAGTGTAGTCTTTGAAAAAAAAAATTACATCAATGGTGGGTTCTACTTTATGGTAGATTTCACATGATTTTAATTAGATTTATGGCGAGGTAGGTTCGCTAGAATAAAAGGATTAGAATTCGGGTTTGAGTTCGTACAAGAGGGAAACGCATCATTCTAGAGAGAGGAGAAAAAATGGAGGGCGACATAGCTAAATGAATTCGGTGAACAACAAAGCCTTAGTTTGACAGGATGGTGTAAAAGATCAAGGCCAGATTAAGAAAGAATTAAACTCTGGAAAGAGAAGACAATGGAACTCTTTGACAGACAAATTGAAGGGCTGACTAATTGAACCTCCCCACTTGGCAACGTGAATGCCTTAATGGCCATGACTGGTTCAAGACCTTATACAAATACATGGGAGTATAAGCAAGCTGGACCTCTCAAGTTTCAACTTTCAACACTGACATGATGCTTTAAGACTCCTAAATATACACTGCAGATTATTGGAACCAAGTCAAATCAAGCTTAAATAACAAAGTCAAATTCTCTGCGCTGTATTTGTTGAGTACATTTGATATATGGTAGCTGTTATAATTATAATTTGAAAAAAAATATTTTTAATTAAAATTAATTTGAAAAGATATATGTTTGGTTAAATTTATAGTTGAAATTGAGGTTAAATAAAAAATAATTTAATATATTTGGTTAAAAAAATACTTTTAAAATTGAGATTATATATATTGATGATTTTCAATTTAAATATTATAGATTTAACTACTGTTATTACATTATCAAATAAATAATATTAATATTAAATATTTTTTATTATTTCATTAAACTATATACAATTTCATCACATATGAAATATATCCAACAAGAATTATATTTTCCTTGGTTTCTTAAATATGCAACAACATCAAGTAAAAATATCATCAAGAAAAAAATTGAAATTACAATCAAATTCTGCATTACGTCATTAAACAATCTCCTTTTAATTTTTTGAATAAAACACAATTAAAAATAAAAATAAAAACTGAATTTTTTTAGTTGGATCAAACCCGGCAAGAACAAAATTAGAATTGCGATCAATTTCATCATATATGAAATATATCCAATAAGGATTATATTTTCCATGGTTTCTTAAACACGCAACAACATCAAGTAAAAATATCATCAAGAACAAAATTGAAATTACAATCAAATTCTGTATTACATCATTAAACAATCTCCTACTAATTTTTTAAATAAAAAACAATTAAAAATAAAAAATAAAAACTAAATTTTTTTAGCTGGATCAAACTCGGCAAGAATAAAATTAGAATTACGATCAAATTTTATAAATGTCATATCATTAAGCGATCTCCTTTTAATTTTTCAAATAAAACACAATTAAAAATAAAACTAAAAACTAAATTTTTTTAGCTGGATCAAACTCGGCAAGAATAAAATTAGAATTACGATCAAATTTTATAAATATCATATCATTAAGCGATCTCCTTTTAATTTTTCAAATAAAACACAATTAAAAATAAAACTAAAAACTAAATTTTTTTTTTAACTAGGTCGAACACGGTAAAAATAAAATTGAAATTATAATCAAATTATGTAAATATCACGTCATCAAGCGATCTACTTTTAATTTTTTGAATAAAACATAATTAAAAATTTAAAAAAAAACTAATTTTTTTTTACAAGATCAGACATGACAAGAACAAAATTATAATTGCAATCAAATTGTGTAAATATTATGTTAATGAATTTTTTTAGCTGGATCAAACTCGGTAAGAACAAAATTAGAATTGCGATCAAATTTTATAAATATCACATCATTAAGCGATCTCCTTTTAATTTTTCAAATAAAACATAATTAAAAATAAAAATAAAAACTAATTTTTTTTTTTAACTAGGTTTTGAAATTATGATCAAATTATATAAATATCACGTCATCAAGCGATCTCCTTTTAATTTTTTGAATAAAATATAATTAAAAATTAAAAAAAATATATTTTTTTAAACAAAGTCAAACATGACAACAAAATTATAATTACAATCAAATTGGTAAATGTTATATCATCAAGTGATTTTTTTCTAATTTTTTAAATAAAACATAATTAAAAAATAAAAATTAATTTTTTTAATTGAATCAAATTCAATTCAATATATTTAGTATTAAATCAGACTCGACTCAATAGAAACAGTCAAGAATAACTTCACTCTACACTTAAGTGAAAAGTAAAGAGTGAAACTCTCTGTTGCGTGAAGAAATAACAAGATATAGCTTTCAAAAAACCTGTGGCACAACCTTAATAAATTGTAGGTCCTACCAAAACAGATTGTATTTCTTACTTAACCAAACAAAGAAAAACTGTGGCTGCGGGTAAGGCAGCCACAATACCGAAGTCTTTCCAGGGCTATGGGCATGGCATGACAAATTCTTCTACTATAAAGCGTGCTCGATACTTCTATACATCATGCTCCCATGACCCTGTTCATGGCTGAAGGTCCCAAGGAAATTGAATTGGAGCTTCTAGGAAATTACTTACAAGTCCAGTTCGGTACCGAGTCCATACGATATTGTTAACCGAACCAGAGCATGCTCGGACTTGGGACGGTAAAGATATCATAAGCTCGGACACGAAGAAGCCAATTTGATTGCGTGTGTTTAGATTAGGGAAAGAAAATGGGCACTTGGGGTTTTCCTTGGTCAACTCAACGAGCTAGCAGATTCCAGCTCTCTAAGGGTCACATTAATGCTACAAATCCCCGCAACATTAGGTTCTATCAGTGTGGATTCCTGTCATGTCAGAAATAATCTAAACCATTGATCTAATCATGACTATCAGTGTGGATTCCTGTCATGTCAGATATAATCTAAACCATTGATCTAATCATGTTCATTCTAGACCATTTATCAAGCACTCATTTTAACCACCGATTGCATCTTGACCATTGACTCCGCATAGCTAGCCACCCTTCTACCCTTTATTTAAATTATCATGAGAGATTCCAAATATAACCCATAGTTGGATGAAAGTTGAACCAACAAGACATCATGCCATCCCTCCCGAGCGTGAGAGGAACCTTAGGCACCAAAGCCTGTCGACTTCAGTGTTGGCTTTGCGAGGGAGAAGTTTATATGCACATGCTGAAACATACCTTGCACAGCAAATTTGAAAGCACCATTAAACGCTACAAAGATAAGCATACCAGAATGCCACACATGTCCTACGAGCCTTGTTGCCCAGTAGATGGATGATTCTGTGGTATTAGAATATGAGATCCACGACTGTAATGGTGAGAATGGATAAAGAGAAGCACAATTCCCATATTCAAACACAATTATACAATTATGTGTTTCTGATATTATGATAACTGAATTTTCAAAACAATGAAAGCAGAAAGTGCTATGTTTGCCCATGGATAAAATGGGGACATGAACATTTTGACAGTCTCTGCTCACGAGGTTCCACGAGGTAAAACCAGTTTGGGATAGAGCACAACTAGACATAAGAAATACTTGTTTCATTCATCGAACTCATGCATGTGATCTAATAGATAGTTAGCTGCCAGTTCTTCATTCTTGTTGCATGCAAAGAACACCTCCAATACTAAGGCTCGATCAAAGCCCATTGCTACAAGCTGCCAAATTGACTTTGTCAATGTAGACCCGAGGAAAAGATAGTTTAGATCATAGAAAATTAGAGACTTGTAATGACTTCTGCTTTTCTGCATGTGTACGTGCTCTTGAGCATCGAGAGCAGAAGGAAGGAAATTAGCATCTCATTAAATGCACAATTTCAAGGACATCACATAACCATGGAAGTAAATTTTTAGCGATGTATGCAATAGACAATTCAAGGATTTCAATGCATGTGGCATATGCCATGACCACCTAGCACCTAAAGTGCAAATCAAAGGTTAACGGAGGCATAGGAGCACTGGAAAAAGGAAAACAAATATCAATCCAATTTAGGAGATGCAGTCCCAACAATACTTTTCAAGGCATGTATGAAAAATGCAAGAGACCAAGATAACTTCAAAACTGTGATTCGGCTACAAATTTTAAGTGAAAAATGAAACAAAGCACCAATTGTCAGAAATAGTGTCAAATGATGAACTTACACGGTCTATTGCTTCACGCTCCTCGGGGGTGACAGTCACTGTTTGTGGCACCGCAGAAGCCAATTGGCCAAGCACATTCCTGATTGTCCATAAATAGAAGCAATTTAGTATCACATGCAAGGAATTCTGAGCATGTCATTCTAAAAACAGATTCATCTCACCCCTCTCCTTCAACAGGTTCATTTATCAAGCGCAGGAAATCAGGCTGATGCTCTTGAATGAGCCGCATCAAGTGTGGATTTTGCTTCCCTAGCTCCTGAAGCATAGGCTGCAATACATTAGAAGTCATTGATCATCTGTAGGTTAGCACCTTAAAGTACGGCAACAAGCAGAAAAAAACACATAAATCAGAATCCTACAAAGTACCTGTAGGATTTGAGGGTTTGCTTGCACCATAGCTCGCAAGGCTTGGAACTGAAATTAAGGAGAGGGGTCTATAAAAGCTTCAAGCAAATTAGTGAATGTTACACTAATAATAAAAATCTAAAATACCTGTTGGCTGTTGCGTAAGAAATCCAAGTTGCCTGCACCAGCATTAGAACCCGTACTGGGTAGGCCCTGGTTCCATAACAATGATATTCATCAATTGAACCACCCTAATGAGGCCTGGAAACTACAGATCAAAGAAATACATACCTGTGGAAAGAGATCTAATGGATTTGCATTTGGTCCACCACTAGGAGGTGCAGCTGGTTGCTGAGCCTGAGCAGGAGGATTTACAGCAACACCACTTGCTGGACCTTGGGCAACTGGTGGAACCTCAGCTTGCTCTGGAATACCCTGATATTACAACCCAAATACTAAATTGACTACCAACATTCTAGTAAATAAAGAAAACAAAACAAGTGTGAGTAAAATACACTTGCAGCCAACCAAAGGCTCACAAAAAGAAGAAGAAATGTTAACGCTCTTATCAGTACAAAAGTGTTGATCTCATTATCACTAATTAGCATAACAAAATGTTGATGATTTATTTCAAGTACATAAACCATATACACAGATGTAATGATGGCTTCTCATGAGAGTTTCCATTCTTGCGAAGGGGGATTATTGCCGAAGTCTAGGTCTTTGGCTGGCCAATATATTGCCATTAAGGCTTGACATTAAGCAATATATTGCTTTTAAGGTTCAACAGTATTATCCAAGAAAAGACATTGAGAAGATAGGGGAGGGAGAGCTCAAGACAAACAAATAATATCAAGGATCAGACAATATATATCAACACTTTTCAGTTTTCAATTAGAGAAGAAAAAATGAAGCAACTGAGAATAAACTAGACCCAGTCACCAGGTTACAGAATTATGGACCCACAATTGTTCAATGACTTACCGAGTATAGATATTCAACAGCTCGCTCAGGGTTGTTGAATGCAGCACGTAGAGCACGAACAACAGTCTCTCGGTTCCAACTTCCTCCACCCATATCGAGAATTTGTTGAATGGTTGCTTCTAAGTTACTTCCTGCAACAAGATTTGAAGCCGCTTGCCCATACATGTCTGCATCTGAACTGCTACAATAACAAGAAAATATCCAAATATATAAACATATAATAGTGGAATCTCCGATTCTGAAGTGCTTCAATGACAAGAAAAGAAAAATATTACATAACAATGGGAATGCATCAAGTGTTCAAATTGTTATGAATCATTTTACTACCTCAAGGCCAATTTAATGATTTATTACAAGTGGCTAGTAACTGGTGCATGACCCACCAATAATTTTGATTGCTATTTCTTATTAAGAGCACAGATTTGTATATTTTATCATTTGGTTATTAAGAAACCTCACAAATCTACATCCGTCCAGAATAAGTATTCTCATATTAAGAGACTTTTCACTGATATGAGGTTCAAGAATTAAAAAAAAAAACTGTTTCCTTTGTGATTCTAATTGAAATAGGTTATCTTCTATAATTTCATAACTTTAAATTTTTCATAAAAGAACTCAACGAATCACAGGAGCTTGTGATAAATTTCAATTCACTGCTTAAATGAGAAATCTTCCATAGTTAAGATTTATTATTTACAGGAAAAAAAATAACTGACAAATTTCTTGATTAAATGAAGATTTACTACCAAATAATAATGAAAGTTGATTAGGCTATGTATTTTTCTGCTGTTGACATTTACGCCACAAATAATTTTCCCATTCATAGGGTTGAATATCACATATTATGGTGTTCGTTCAACATTAAAATTGATTATTTAAATCTGTATGCAAAATAGACTGTTACACTAACAGCAAAACCAAAGAAAATAACATGAGCAACAATGAGATTGATTGTTGTTGTTTTCTAAAATTTCAGCTAACATGAGAACTTTAAATGATTTTACAAGCCATGGTGATCCATGATGTAGACAAAAAAAAATTAAATTCCTACTAAAATAGAAAAAAAAACCAGTACAATTGTTAACAATTCAGAGAAAAATAAATATAAGATAAATGCCTTGTAATCATTTTTTACATTTTTGTTATAAAAAATGTGTACAATAATACATACATACATACATACATACATATATATATATAAAACATGCACAACACACAATACAAAGGAAAAAGTTGAATAGTAAACAAACAAGAAGTGGAAACATTCTTTTACGGATCCTTTTTTTTTTTTTTATTACTAACCCCTTCTATTAGGGAAAAAAATCACATACAAAAAAAATTCATATGCATGACTTGTGACATAAAAGCTAGGAAATGAAAAAAGGAAACCATCAAATCCATGCTAAAGATGAGTTGATAAAGATAATCCAGTTAATGGAATTATGAAGGCTGTAGATCATGAAACTTATATAGACCAAAACACATGTGATCATGGTATCAAACCCTTAACAGTGATAATAAAGAAGATTGGTTAAAAACTAGTACAAGAAAATACTCACAGATCTGAAACAACTACAGCAGGACTGGATTCAGCAGCAGACTGAGGCCTGCAAGATTCACAACTTCAGAACAGAAAAGACCAGAAAATACAAACCCAAGTAATGGCAGAAAATGCAAAAATATTCTGACATTTGAACAAAACACAGAAGATAGTAAAAATAGGCTGTAAATTCAAAACCCACACTGCAGCTGGGACAGCAGCTTGAGCTGTTGATGATGGTTGGGTCACATTGGAAGGCAAAGAACTTGTAGGTTGGGCCTGTGAGCAAGCAGTTGTATTAGTTTACCTCAGAAAGTGACTTAACAACAGAAATTGAATCATATTGCTAACAGAGCATCTGTTATTGCTGCTTGTTGCGAAAATAATGAAAAGTGGAAAGAAGATGCAAAAAAGTTCAAGATCTGTAATTTTAGCTACAAAAAAGATATCTTCTTGCTTGATCAGGATATCTAATAAATGGGTGTTTGTTAAACCAATAACATTAAAATGCATTTATAAATATTGGTAGAGTGTCATTTCTTGGAGAGCCATTTGAAAGATCAAAGTCACATATAGATTTTAGAGTGTCCATTGCTTGAGGGATGCTGGGGGTATGGCATAAACGATTGATAAAAAACAATAATAGGGAACAGTGTGCTGACATCATTCTTGGGGTGTGCTTTACAGAATTAGCATGGATTGTGGCTGTCACTAGGATCATGTCAGACACAATAGAACTAGATCTGAATGTTTTAAGCAGCAGGACTGGAGAGTTTTGCAGAGGAAAAAGGGATCTTTGGTGTTTGCATTCCATCATCCGAAGTGAGAGCAATAAAAGAGCATTCAATGGGGAAGAATTAGATTGGGGCATTATAATTTCAGCATTAAGAAATTACTTTTGAAACTGTAGACAAACTGATACTGCAAAAATCAAAGCACAGAGAGTGTCTGTGTTAAGCATAATAAATCATGCATGCCAAAGCATCTCTTCATAAAAGCTAATAAAGGAATGCACCTTCGGATTCTGCAACCAAGCAAATAAATCTAGAGACCATTTTACACTTACTAGGGTTGGTGGTGCTGCTGTTGCAGTAGAGGGTCCGCCAGATGATACCTTACTCTACACATGTTTGGGCATATGGATAAATCAGTAAGCATAATTTATAAAATTTCTAGCATCACACTAAATGAAAGTGCAATAATGTTATTGATTTTACAAATCAGAGTGTGACTAAAATAAACTACATTGGACTTAAAATGGCAAATCTACCATCATTTTTCATCACTATGACAACAAGATTTACCATGTACAAATATACATGTGTAGAAAGACAGCCTTAGACAGCCCCCAGTCCAGCTGTCCACCATTATTGTACCACATTGATACTTAAAATTCCATTTCACAAGCTATAAAAATTTCAAACGTCACTAAGGAATTCATATACACCATTAGATAAGTTCAGAAAAATACACTTGGTGGTGCTGCTGTTGCAGTTGAGGGTCCGCCTGATGATACCTTACTCTACACATGTTTGGACATATGCATGGATCAGTAAGCATAATTTATAAAATTTCTGGCATCACTCTAAATGAAAATGCAATAATGTTATTGATTTTATAAATCTGACAGCCTGACTAAAATAAACTACATTGGACTTAAAATGGTAAATCTACCATCATTTTTCATCACTGTGATAACAAAATTTACCATGTATAAATATCCATATATAGAAAGACAGCCTTAGGCAGCCCCGTGTCCAGCTGTCTACTATTATTGTACCACATTGATACTTAAAATTCCATTTCATGAGCTATAAAAATTTCAAACATCACTAAGGAATTCATATATGCCGTTAAATAAGTTCAGAAAAATACATTTGCAGCACAGAAGCAGCAAAGCCACAGCAACGTACTTTATAAGAAAAAGCTTAGTAAATGAATATCAGCATTATAACGTTGGCTATTATCCACAAAGGGCTAATGAACCCAACCCTTGAGGTACAACAATACAGCCTTAACAAATACACTATAAGAATACCAACAAAATATTAATAATATTATTAAGCTTCCCATATTTCTTCATGAGCAATAAACTAAAATATGCATAAGTCACAAAACAACCCCTGCCAGCACCCCTCTTAACTATTTTTGTTTCTATGAAAAATGAGAAATAATGAGAAACGCCTACCAGACAAACCCCGCCACATATAGAGCCAGTTCGGGAAAATTTTCACCATCTTGACATGGGAAATAGAGAATGAAACAAACAAGCAACAGTATTTTTAGTGTATAAATATCAAAATCCTCTAAGTGCATTTATACGTTCAAAACAAGGACTAATTGTTGGCTTTATGCTGTTATGTATATTCAAAATTTGCAGCATTTCCTTCCACTTAAAAAGCTTCCTTTTATCACTGAAATTAGGAACGAAAGCAGGAAAACTCACCTTGCTTAACATAACAACAATAAAACTATTTTCAGCAACTTTACTTTCATCCAATGTTGTATCGTCTTTAAGTACTTTCCCTTGATAAATCAGCATCTGTTGAGCCGCCGGATAAACATCCGCTCCCTGTGCATTCTCTATGTTTTTCTTCACTTCAACCACCTAAATTAAATTAAATTAAATTAAATTAAGAAAGGAAAATTACTAAATTAAACTAAACAACTGGAAGAAAAAAAGGTAAAAGCCTGAATAACCTAGAAAAAAATCGAAAAAAAAACACCAAATTGAAATTAATTACTGAAATTAAACCCTAAAACAATAATTAATAGTTTACAATCAGTATAATTAGCGTGAAAATCGAAGAATTAAAGCGACGAAAGGGATATGAATTACCGTATCTTCAGGTTTGACTTCGATCTCGAAGTTAGTACCCTTCAAAGTCTTTACAAAAACCTTCATTATCTTGAATCCGAATAATAGTCGATTATTCCTCTCCGGCGGGTGAACACTGATCTCCGGTGGCCGCCGGATAGAGAGAAAGAGAGTAGAGGAAGAGGCAAATTAGGAGTCGATGAGAAAATAAAGTGGTCTTGGGTTTTGTTGATATTAGCTGGACGAACAGGGGTAGGAATTGCGTAACGGCTATGTTTATTTCTGAAACGGTGTGACAATCAATTATTTGACGGCACGTGTAGAGATATGTAATTTGTGCGACGTGTTGCTCTTTTATTGGGAGGTTAGGAGAGAGAGGAAAAAGGAGAAGAAAGCGTTTGTCTACGTTAGCAAAGCGCGCAGAGAAGAAAAGATAATCCGAGTTAGGTGTAGATCTGATAAATTTGATAAAATTAATATTTTATATTATTCGTATAGAAATAATATGTTTTTAGGGAATACTTTGATTTCATTGTTGGAACTTTTGATTTTTATTTGTATTATTAATTAACTATAAAATTAAAAGTTGTGTGTTTTTCACTCGGTTAGCATTGTTTGCACATTTACAAAACAGAACAGTGTGGATCTCATATGCATTTTCGTAATAATTTATTTTTAACCTCAAAGTCTAATTTCAAATGCTTTAGATTTTTTAGTTGATGATGGAATTGGAAAAAGAAGGACTTGAATGAAAAAGACGAACATGTCATAGATTTTAAAAAAATATATATATTCAAGTCCTCAATCTTTCAAAATAAATCTCTTTAAATTAAAAAAAATTGATTTTAGTATAAAAATTTATTTGTATTATCTTTTGGTCCCTAAATAAAGAGTGAAGAGAGAAGGGTCGTCGGATTCCAGTAATAATAAAAAAAAATCATCTTTTAAGCTATTTTTTACCATTAAAAAGAATTTTTTTTATATTCACGAGTTCCATGATATGAAAGAAGCTTAATGGTGATTTTTTGATGCCTCAATATCTCCTAAAAAAAGAGATCTAGATTGAGAAAAATAAATCTAAAGTAGTTTGATTTCAGGTATGTTGATCATTTTCGGGGGTTTTAAGTTGATTGGTTGGTATATGGGTGTTTCAAGGTATTATTGAGGTATTTTTAGGTTGAAATAATTTTTAAATTATGTATTTTGATCAAAATAAACGTTCTTCCGAAATAATTTTTAAATTATGTATTTTGATAAAAAAAAAAATGTTCTTTACTTTTTAACCACCACGTAACCACCACGATAATGGTTGGAAACTAGGCTGCGACGTGTTGCTTTTGTATTTTAAAAAATAATAGAGATGGATGATAAGTCGTCCACCCATTTAGAAAAACAATAATAAAATAAGAGAATCAAGCCCAAGCATATGAGCCTATGTTTGAAGGCCTACCCACACGCCTTTAAGATTGTTATTTTCGTTCTGTTTTGTTTAGAATGGCCAAAACATTTTATACCAATTCAAAAAATAAAACAAAACAAAATATTTTTTTCCTCATTTTAAATCTCAATCCATTCTGGATTTTCCAAATAAATTTCAGATGGAATGTTCTGGTTTCATTTCACATGTTCCATTCCGGACTTAAAAAGCTATTAAATCAAATTAAATTTGGTTTAATTTGATTAATTAAACCATCCAAGTATAAAAAGCTCTTTTTCATTAATATTTTAAATAATAATGATATTAATAATAATATTGAAAATGATTATTACTATTGTCATTGATAATGATATTAGTTTTTTAAAACTAGATTTATCACTAATATATATAGTTTATATTTATGTTGTTTTTTTCATACTTATACTTTGTAGGAATTTTAGTAATTAATTAAACCATCCAAGTATAAAAAGCTCTTTTTCATTAATATTTTAAATAATAATGATATTAATAATAATATTGAAAATGATTATTACTATTGTCATTAATAATGATATTAGTTTTTTAAAACTAGATTTATCACTAATATATATAGTTTATATTTATGTTGTTTTTTTCATACTTATACTTTGTAGGAATTTTAGTAAAATAAAAGATACTTTAGATCTCATTAACCTTGATAACATTGACCTATTGAATATATGAATTTGTGAAGAAGCTAGCATTCTTAATGGAAAGATATAAGTTAGGAAACTACTACAACACCTTTATCTACTTTAATTTTAGAGGATGAAGAGTTATGCTTTGATGACAAGAATGAACTTGATGGAAATAATCAACCACAAAATCCTCTTCTTATTTCCATGTAAATTATGAAGATGATGTTTGATTTATGTTTCTTTTGAGTTAAAACATTTTATTTTATAATATTTTGATATTTTATTTAAGTTGAATTATTTTAAGTTAATGTTCTATTTAATCTTGACTATATAAAAATATTTAAAATTATATTTGTTTGATATTGTGTTTATATTGCATAAATTTAAATTATGTTTGTTGAGTTATATATATGGACAGTACAACTTAAAAACAATATGCCCAAATGCTATGAAACCGAAACATTCCATTTTAATTGAAAAAATAAAACACTTACTGAAACAGAATTTATAACCTTGCATGCCTCGACTTTACGTTTGGGCTTTTTTTTGGCCTTTTATATATATATATATATACAGAGAGAGAGAGAGAGAGAGAGAGAGGTAGATGAGGCATAAATTAAAAGGAGAGAAATCATTTAACCTACTTGGGATAAAGGCATCCAAGTTATTATTTTTATTTTTATTTTTTAATATTTTTTAACATCTCTTTTTTAAAAATAAAATTTGAATTTATGTTTCAATTGATATCACTCATATATGATTTTTTTTATTTGCTTGTTTAAACTTTTTTGGATAGAGATTTTTATAAAATTATTTTATGTGTATTTAATTTTTGAAGTTATTTTTCCAATTTATCAATATATTTTTTTATCTTTTTTATTTTTCCAATTTATCAATATATTTTTTTTTATCTTTTTTATAAATAAATTTTATTTTTTAAAGTAAAAAATATTTATTTTCAGATAATATTTATAATATATGCAGCCTTGAATAGTATTTGCTTTTATTTTTTTATTCATGAAATTTAATGGGAGTGTCTATTTTTATTATCGTTTGATTGAATAAACAAGTTATTTTAATTAATAAAATTTAGCAAACACAATCGATAAATGTTTCAACTTGTGAAGTTAAATATCTTGATCTATACATGTATTTTGATTTTTTTAATTTTAATTTTAATTTTTTAATTTATTGACATATATAATTTTTAATTTATTTTTTTATATGTATGCATAAACCTTTTTATTTGTACTTAAAAAAGTTAGCTATAAATATGCGTAGAAAAAACCACTACATATAATTTTTTTTTATAAGAGATAAAAATATATAACCCACCAGCAGTGTGTCATATAGTTTATTAGAAAAGATGAGTTAAGATTTTTTAATTGGAAAATTTGGACATATAATTACTTTTTCTTTGTGAAATCTAATTGCGTTAAAAATATGATATAGTTAGATACTAAAAAAACCAACATTAAAAATAATATAATTTTAAAAAAGAATTAGCACAATTTATAAAAAGAAAATATCACAATTTTATTATAAAAATAAAAAATAAAAAAACTTAAGAATATTAATGCTTAAAAACTTTTATTTGAAAAGAACTAAAGATCTGTCCATTAAAGACTTAGTGTTCGGCAAAAAAACATTTAGGCAATACAAATTTTTTTAGTACTATCATTAAACTGATTCCAACATGTCAACTTTGAAACTTCTCGATTATATTCTTTGTCAGATCGAGATTTTAAATTAGACAATGTGAGAATTGGCCCAATGTGATCTAAACATCCAAACAACTAGTAAAAATATAGTTTGGCTATAGAAATATTCAAGTTGATATTTTTTATATTGAAATGGCAAGCTAAAATATATATATATTGAGGTCGCATGAAACTTTTTGCCATTATCATTAAATTTATTCTAACATGTCAACCTTAAAACCTCTTGATCCTATTCTTTACCTAGCCGAGATTTTAAATTAAACAAAGTGAGAGTCGTCCCCCAACATGACCTAAAATCCAAACAACTAGTAACAACATATTTTGGCTTTAATAAGATTCAAGTTCATATTTTTTTATATTGAAATGATAATATATTGCATTGACCCGGGCTCCATAGCTTAACCTGCTAAACATGTGATTTGGGTCATAAATTTCAATAGGTTTAATAACTTTAATTTTTTAAAACTAATTTTTACTTAATCATGCTATAACAAAAATAAAAATTTGCAACATCAAGCATTAACTTAATATTGTGTGCTTGTTGGATACTGCAATAACCTCCTATAGAAAACAAATCAAAATAAATTATAAAATATAATTTTCAATCAACTCAAGTTAACTCGTCAAATACATTATCCCAATTATTGACTCTACTATGTTTAATAAATCTATTTTTTTATAAAACTATTTTATTTAATTATACAATAAAAAATAGACGCTTATAAAATTGAACATTAATTAAATATTAGGATGTTTGTTAAAGACTGTGGTAATCTTATAGAAAGAATTTTAAAATAAATTATAAAGATCAATTCAAAATTAATCAAAATATTGAAATATAAAATTAAAAAAAAACAATTCAAAAGTTTAATGTTGAAGATGAAATTTAAAAAAAAAACCATAAAAACAAAATCAAAAAAAAAATAAACACACAAACCTAGACCTTTAAGAAAAGCTAAGGATCATCCTCACTTGGTTTTTTCTAAAATGGGTGGCAAACGACCTTTTGTAATATGGGTTAATGCTTAGAATTTTGTTGCTAATATGATGGCTGAAAAATCAAGGGGTATAACTTAAAATTTTATTTTTCAATCTATTTTCACCCAAAACCACCATAAAAAATTTATAAATCACTTCCTTAAAATCACTAAAAAATAAAATACCTATCAAATTAAAAAACCAAAATTAAACCTAATATACTTTTCACACCATGTTTGGAAGAAAAAACTATCTCCGTTGACATGAATACTCTTCTTGACACAAATATCCTTTTTTTGGAAGTTAGATAATGATATTTTGATATTTTTATTTTTGTTCTAGAGTTTCTCTTTTATTTCTCAAATCCAGTAACTAAAAATGAACTAAATAGATTTTTGGAGTAAGATGAAAATTCTAAAAACTTTGAGATATATAATGCATTTTCTTCGTGCTTTGTGTTTTATATTGTGGTCTTCTCACTTTAAATGTTGTCTTTTTATAACAAATTAAAATTTTATCTCATGAAATTAAGCAACAAAAGGATTGAATAATAAAAATAAAAATGAAATTTAGTAAAAAAGAAAGAATGAATGAGAATGGAAGGGGAGAAGAGGAGCTTCATTGTTCACATGAACAATGAAGAACACAATAAAAAATATTAGATTTTTTTAGTTGTATTTGTTTTATTGCTCACATGATATTATGACTAGAATTTCAAGTCAATTTTGAATATAATAAAAGAATGTGTTGATATTGTTGATGTATTTTAAAATATTTTAGTTTCAAGTTAATGTTCAAAAACATAAACATGTTGTTCCTACAAACATGTTGTTTATAATAGAAATAGAATTTCAAGTTAATTTATAACATAATAAAAATATGTATCAATGTTACAAATCTATTTTATTATATCTTAATTTATTTTATTTGAGCAGTACAAAAAAGCTATTTACACTCAATGAAATAAATTTAAAAAATATATATGATTCGATAAACTATGAAAAGTTGCAGTGCTAATTAAAAACTTAAATAAAAAGCTAATATTTTTCCCTAAAATAAAGATAGAGATTATGAAAATACTTAACCCTGAATTTTCTTTTTATTTATGTATTTTTTTAATCTCTGAGATTACCTTTTCTTATATGAACAAATGATTTTTAGTTTTATAAATACATCAAGCAAAATAAATTCTTTTTTATATCAAATAAAAAAAAGCTAAATTATAATAATCTCTTTGAAATATTATGAAATTAAAAAATAACTAATATTTAAAAAAATGACCTAAAAATTAAAAAAATAGAGAGAAAGGATATTAATTTATATCTAAATAAAAAATTTAATAAACAAATAAACTAAGGGAAAGTTGCTAATGCTACTTAAAAGATTAAATATAAAGTCAATCTTTCTTCTAAAAAAAGACATACGAGTATATAAATATGATGTTTTTTAATTTATAAATTTTTTAGAGGTTATTTTTTCTTATCAGGTACAATTGATTTTTCAATAAAAAAATCATTAAAATATAATTTATTTATATAAAATAAAAAATAAAAAAAACTTAAACAATAAATTAGAATAATCTACTTAAAACATTATAAAAATACAAAATATTTTTAAAAATAACTACTATTTCAAAAGGTTAACAAATGATTAAAAAAAATCAAGAAATGGTGTTAATAAATGTTTTTTCATAAAAAAAAAAGATCATACACTGGATTAACCCCACACATATAACCTTAAAAACAGGTTCATGTCTAGGCCTGTAAACTATATATAAAAGGTCATCCACTCCACTATTTGTTTTTTAAGGCAGGAAACATGTCGCTATCTAGTTTTTTTTCTAGTAAACAACAAATCATATTTCATATTTTTAGAACTTAAAAACCCAATTTTTATTGGTTTTACCTAAAAACACCTCCAAACACACCATATAAACCTTAAACAAAACAATAATAACCCTAAAATATTTTAAATCATTTTAAAAAATAAAAACCACCCAAATTGAAATAAACTAAATAAATCTCGATATGCTTTTCCAATAATAACCCTAAAATATTTTAAATCACTTTAAAAAATAAAAACCACATCATCTTCAAAAGAAAAGAATCACATCAATTAAATTTATTTTGAGAAAAAAAACTCATTGATACAAAGATTCTTCTTCTTCTTTTTTTGTATAGTTGAAATATAGCCAATCAATGACTTTCCATCTTTGTTGCTATTTTTTAGCTTGTTTATTCCTTCTTTTTTAAATTCAATGACTAAAAAAATAAACAAAAGAAATTTTTAGACCAAAATAAAAAAATAAAAAAACTTTGAGATTAGCTATGAATTTTATGTGTGTTTTATATTGTGGTTCTCTCTTTTAATTTTATCTTTTTATTATAATTCAAAACTTTGTCTCGTGAAATTAGGTTACAAAAAAATAAAAAATTATAATGATGAAATTAAAAAAATAAAAAGATAAAAAAAAAAAATAAAGGTGCTCTATTGTCTATATAAAGAGTTGAAACACCATAACAAACTCAAATTCTTTTAATTGTTTAGTTAATAAAACTAGACGTGGCCCATAATAGATTGCTATACCATATTATTTTTATTTTATAAAAAATAATGTCTAAGTGTTATAAGCACATTTAAAGGAAAAAAATTCACAATTTAGGTTATTGACCCGGTTGGATCAAATAAGTTGATTTTATTTTAATTAGATGAAAATAATTGGCCAATAGATCAAAATTAAAAAAAATGATCAAGATAATTTGGGAAAAAAAAAATTTTCAAAAGGAAAAAAACAATGCAATTTATTTTTCAACTAATTAAATATCAAAGGACAAAATTGGATAAAAAAAAACAATCAACCAAATTCAATTCGAGTTAACATGATAAATATGTAGCGTAGATAATAAAGGACGAGTTAACTAGTTAAACTTGCGATCCATGTCATTAAATTAAAATAACTTGATATAAAATAAATCAAAAAGAGTCATAAAAGCCTATTTTATATATAAAAAAACCAATGTTAAATGACTAAATTAAAAGATAAAATAAGTAAAAATAAGATGTTAACATGCATTAATGGTTCAAACCTATGACTCAGTTAATTATATCAAAAACACTATATATAAAAAATTTGTGAAGCCCAATCCTAACTAATCAAATTTTGAAGAATAAAATCGAATCCTAACTAATCAAATTTTGAAGAATAAAATTGAAAATAAATAAATAAAAGATACAAAACAAAAAAAAACAATTAAAATAATAAGGATTAAAATCGAATAAATAAATAAATTATAGGACAAAATTAAAAAGAAAAATCACTTTAATAAAATGACAAAAAATAAAAAGAATGAGGCTAAATTAAAAAAGAAAAACAATATACCATAAATTTAAATTGAAAGATGAAATTGAAAAAAAATAAAAATTATACAAAATATTTTTTAAAAATTAAAAATCAAAAGAATAAGAAGAATATATATATATATATATCACAAATTAGGATTGAATGATGGAATTGAAAGTAAATAAAAGTTTTATAAAAAAGCCAATAATACAAATTAGAAATGAAAATAATAAGAACTAATGTACTATAAGGGCAACTCTAAAATTTTGAATGCCCAGTGTGTTTTTTTACAAGGGTGATTACTTTCGATTTGATTTAGTTTTAAACTAAAACAACTAACCAAAATAAAATTTATATTTCTAAAATTATAAATCAAATCGAACTGATTAACTAGTTTGAATCGATCATTTTGATTCGGTTCAATTTTTTTAAACTGGTTAGACCTATTTATATTCAAATATTATTTTCAAACTATAACAAATGAATAATTTTGAAGTGCAACTTCATATAAAAGACCAATAAAAGAGGACAAAAAGCAACAAGAAAATGCTTTCCTTACCTTGAAAACCAAGTTGTTTCTCTTTTATGGTCCAATGAACTAACAATCTTCAAACAAAAAACTAATGAGAAATTCAACATTAAACCAAGTTGTAAAAACAAAGCATATTCTTAGGAGAAAATACTCTTTTATCCAATCACAAGCAATTCAAAAAACTCATTTACAGCCCATATCAATTTTCTTAGTGAATATTAGCAAGTAAGATAGCAAGTGATGAAAAAATACTTGGGTTTTCTCATTTTTAACCGCACAAAACTAAGAAATCAAAGATAGAAAAAAGAGGAGAGATGAGGTTGGTGAAGGAAACGTGAGCAAACTAGAAAGGAGAGAAGGGGGGGGATGGTGCGGCCTACGGGAGAAAATAAAATTAGGGGAATAGGGTTTCAATGAACAAAATAAGCCTTTTATACCTAAGTTAGAATTAGGGTTGAAACTTGAAACTGAATCGGTCTGGTTCGGTCTTGTTCAATCAATTTTAGATTTTTGAAATTGAAACCAAAACCAAAACTAAATCGAATTGAATTGAATTTTAATTTTTGGTTTTCTAATTGGTTAATTCAATTTTTTTTTTAGTTTGATTTTCTCAATATAATCATTTTTTTTAATTTTTTTTTATCACTCTTAGTTTTTAAGTTAAGGAAAGAAAAAGATATATAAAAATAAAACTTTTTTGGTGACAATCCATCTCTTCTTACCATGAAGAAGACACCTTGACAATTGCAACTGCATACATCGTTAGAAGACCATGGCGCTTCCTATAAATTGGAGTATATGTTACACATATCAATATTTTTTTTTATTTTAATAATATTTATAAATAGTTAAATTACCCTCAACTAACTAAAAAATAAAAAAAAACAAACATGTAAAAGGAAAAGGAAAAATATGTAGTTGCATCCATTACAAATTTTGATGCATTTGAGTGATGTGTGTAAATAAATGAAAATAATAAAAAGTTGTTGGATGTTAGAATTACAAATTCTATCTTTTTTCAATAAGATAATAACTCTAACACCAAAGAGCTTTAATTTTTTTTAGTAAAGAAAAATACTAATTATATTTAGAATGTGTTTGAAAATGTAATTATATTTATCTTTTAAAATATTTTTTATTTTTTAAAAAATTATTTTTAATATTAACATATCAAAACAATTCAAATACACTAAAAATTATATATTTTAAATAAAAAATTTTATTTAAAATTTTCAAGAATGGTTAGATTTTATATAACTTTTTTTATTTTTATTTTTTATCATTAGGTAAAAAAAAAAAACCCAATCCATCCAACAGCCCTGAACAGAAAGGAAAAAATATTCTTGTTTCCAACTTCTCGTACCCTGAGCATCATCAGCCATAATTCCTCCAGCCTCCAAAGTCCAACCCCTTCTGCTCCTTACCCATCATGACTACTGGTCCACTGAAACCCATTGTCCAAAAGTCCAGAATTTCACTCACCAGAACTCATTAGCAACCCCCAAACACATAGCCTGATTTCCTGGAAAAGAAACAGAGAAAGAAGGTTAAAAAACCCGTGTCAGAAACTGAAAGCAACGATCTTGATGACATCTCCTGCTTGTTTTTTCAAAGAGGAATAATGGTTTATTTCTTTTAATCAGTATCTTCAGTCTCCTCCTCAGAGTTGCAGTTTCTCTCCATTCATATTCAGGTGCAGGCACTCCACCAAAATTTGGTGACTTTGAAGCTCAACGTCATTGGATGGAGATTACAACTAATTTACCAATTAAAGATTGGTACTTTAACACTACCAACAATGATTTAGGTTATTGGGGTCTTGATTACCCTCCATTAACCGCGTACCAGAGTTACTTTCATGGTCTTTTTCTTAAGCATTTTGATCCAAATTCAGTCTAGTTGTTTACTTCTCGTGGTTATGAGACACAGTTTGGGTAAGAATCGTAACCCATTTTTCAATTTGCGTTCTTTTTATGTTTTGTTGAGTTTCTATCTGTATTGGGTTTTGAGTGTTTTGTGTTTTGTTTGCAGGAAGTTGCTAATGAGGTGGACAGTTTTATCATCTGATTTATTGATATTTTTCCCTGCTGGTCTGTATTTTGTTCCTGTGTATTACGGGGGTAACCGGTCCGGTGGAAATAAGAGTGATGTAGCATGGCGTATTGCTGTTATTTTAGTCAATCCTTGCTTGATCTTAACTGATCATGGCCATTTTCAGGTTTGAAAACAATTTGCGTTTGCTTGTCTTTTGTTTATGATTGTGTTGAATTGTGAAGTATGTGATTGTCCTTATATTTTATATGGTTTACTTTCAGTATAATTGCATCAGTTTGGGCCTTACATTAGGTGCTGTTGCTGCTGTGCTCTCGCAGAAAGATCTTTTAGCTTGTGTTCTGTTCTGTCTCTCTCTTAACCATAAACAGGTGCTTGTCCCTTTTTTCAGCATTATATGACTTGTTGATTAATTTAAAAGGCCCTTCTGTTAGTGCTTGACTAGTTGGAGACAGGTGATACATGCTCATTATACCATATGTTCAGTTGTGCTCAACAACTAAGTTAATCGGAAATGGCGACCTTTGTTGGTTAGCTTAGGAATTTGTATATACACTTATTTTCCTTAAAGAATAAAAAGGGCAGCTAACCTTATCAAGTCAAATTAGGCTGGATGGGAGCTGAGAGCTGTGATAACGTGCTTAGCCAGAAATGTGCTCAAAGGAGCTCTTCGGAGAGTGTATGTGTGTCTTTGTTGAATAAACTGACTGCAACATACAAGTTTATCGGTTTTAGCAGGAAATTAGCTGAAGGAGCTCTTTCGAGGGAGTGCTGGAAACTATATCATAAATTTTACTGTACAAGTTTTCCATCCATAGCTATAAGGACCTTGCACTTTTTTGGAGAAGTAATCCCCTTATCATGTTTCATAAACAGAGTTAATATTTTGCATCGCCATTGTCTGACCAAATTGATTAAAGGCTGGAAGAATAATAACCTAGCAATGATGACTACTCTAGCATGACTGCATAAGTGTGTGCAGGTTCGATAGGGGAATCTGATTAGGAATGTGTAATGACTAGCGAGTGCATGCTCAGTGAAGTCTTATTTCCTGGTTCAGAGTTTGAATGCAAATTTATTATCTAATTATGAGAATAGTGGTTACTTCTTACCAAACAGTGTGATTACATGATTGAGAGGGTTGCTGATTGTTACATCTATTGGACAATTGTAGAAGGTGTTGGTGTAGCTGGTTGTCTGAAGATTTGTTATTTTTATAATGAAGTCACATCTAGTTTTGTACTCATAATGTATTGATGCTCTGTAACTTTGGTTGGAGGGGTTTTAGCCAGTGTCTGTATATTCTGATCAATATATATAAAAGACCTGATTCAGATATCCTTACTGCTGGATCTCCAAGAAGCAGAGTGACATAAGACAATGAATGGATATCTTTTGACTCCAGTTGTCTATCTGGACTTCCTTAATCTTTATTTTGCTTTGGAATATGTAAATGTGTGAACTGCCCATGTTGGGAATATAGAGTAAATAAGTATACAACATCAATTTTTTATAATAGACCGATCAACCATCCCAATGCGTATACAACATCAATTTTTTATAATAGACTGATCCATTTTGAACATCTCATATTTGAGTTCATGTCATCATTGACACTGACCGCCTTTCTGTTTATCGCATTTTGTACCTTAAAAGGTAGATTGCTAACTACTCCTGCTGTTTATGCTGTGCAACTTGCTTGAATACACTGGAGGATTTTGTTACAGAAATTGCCAGACTTCTGGTTCCAGCCCTATTATTATCAGTCTCTCATTAATCATGTGAAAAGCTGTTAGGTAGACTTAGTGCCAGTTTGGTAGTGTGGTGCCAGCCCTATTATTATCAGTCTTTCGTTAATCATGTGAAACGCTGTTAGGTAGACTTAGTGTCTGTTTGGTAGTGCGGTTCACTGCACTACCAAACAGTGCCTTAGTCTATGAACTTACTCATAGATTAAGCACACATGGGTGAATTCAAATGTCACCACTTAAGTTCCATCTTTTAACATTGTCACATCACTGTTGGCCTAGTCTATGGATGATTTAGTAGACTAAGTCTATCTGACAATCTCTCCAATTATGCACACCAACTTTTCATTGAACCGAAAGTCATGTTGACTCTTATCATTTCATATATGTTTCCTTTCCCTTTCTAATTTTTTGTATGTTTATAAAGATTTATAGTTTTCATGCTTCCCAATCTGGGATATGGACTGTCCATGTTTTATGGAGAAATAACCACATGACATTCTTTTTCCATAAACTAGATGAAAATATGTTCAAATACCAGTAATATTTACTAATAGTTTGTAACACTTATGCAAAAAAGTGAGAAACACAGAGCAGAAAAACTATTGTTTGTTTTTCTCTGTTTTGATGTAGAGACTGATGGGACCTTGAAAATTCTTATAGTTTCCATGCATGCATATTTACAGAGCGGCATTGTATGTTTATAGTGGATCTAGTCCATTAACCATTGTTTTCCTCCACTGAATCGCACTTGCTGCTTGTTGTGTGCATGCAAGCCATATTGAGGAGAGAAACAGACGATTTCTGCACAATGAAAAACAAGAAAGTACAAATAATGAATACCTTATATATCCTTGCCGAACAAATTAAATAAAAACTCCTATTGTTATTTTTACTTATCAAGACTTGTTATAAGGTTGATGTTAATTATAAATTCTAAGGTGATGTTTTTTCTGTGTTTTCTTCCAGATGAGTGCAAATCATGCACCGGCGTTGCTTAAGGCGTAAGAAACCCCTGCTAGAGGATTTAAAAATGGGCTTGACTGTCCTAGGAACATTTGCTATTGTTTGGCGGCCCTTCCTTCACTCAAGAGATGCCTTTTTTGTGGTATGAATAAGTGCTAATATATTAGAAAAACGTAGTTGGTCCTTGTTTTTATTTCCTTTGTTTAACACATGTAATTCATTCCATTTCTTTACCTGAGCAATTCACACTTGTTTTTATTTGCATTTGTTAACACGTGATTCATTCCATTTCTTTACTTTAGCAGTTTGTGCATAATGTGCTATTTCCATAAGTTGAACACATGGCTGCCTCTTGTTGCAGTTTGTATTTTAGTGTTTTGCACATGGTCGCTGAAGCTGTGCTCCTTAATGGCACTTCTTCAATTGATCTTTGCTCTTGCTATTTGACTGTCCAGACAAAATGATACTTGACTAGCTCTTTGATTGGCAGGATGTTCCAGTTTTAGTTTTCTGTTGTGGTATTATATATATATATATCTAAATTTTGTAAGATGCATTTTAGGCAAAGCACAGGCTGTGGCACAATTTCTAGATCTTTATTTTTTTTTCCTTCTGTGCATGGTGGCAAATATAAAGAATGACTTCTTTGTCTTTTCTATAGAATATCTTGCAACCTGTTACATTCTTGTTGGCTAGCGCATGTGGTGAAAGAATTACATGCATGATTTCATTAGTAATTAAAATTGATTGGTCTGCTTGATTAAATTTTCAATGTAGTTGCCTGCATATATTTATGTATTTGTATACATGAGAACATTGATTAGACTATTAGAACGAACCAACATGCTTGAAGGTCTTCATTCCTCTCTAAAGTTGATTTGTTATACTCAAGCGATATTTACCCCAACTTGGTGCTTGCTACAGGTTCTTTCACGGTTTGCTCCTTTTGAGAGAGGTATATATGACCATTATGTGGCTCACTTTTGGTGCAGCACCTCAGTTTTAATGAAGTGGAAGAGATTATTTACAACAAATTCTCTGAGGTTTCTCAGCTTAGTTGCTACTATATTGACATTTCTGCCTTCAATGATTCAACAAATATGGTCTCCCAGTGGAGGTTTTCTTTATGGGTTGCTGAATAGTTCTTTGGCGTTCTACTTTTTTTTATTCTAAGGTGTGCAGAACTTTCTCAAAAATTATATATTTTTATATAATCTCATGTGTAGCAAGTATTGGAATCACTGATCATTAAATCTGCAGTTCATGAGAAGTCCATTCTGCTGCCGCTTCTGCCTGCAACCTTGTTGGCTATGGAATTGCCTGCTGTACTCTCTATGTTATTAATGCATGCTGCATTGCTCTCTATGTTTCCTCTTCTGTGTCGTGACAAAATGGCTGTGCTTATATGGCTCTTTACATGCTTTCCATCCTTCTCTATCTTGCACCCTGTGGAAAACAGCATATTAAAAGCATCTTTCTAGGTCTATGATCACATTCTCAATTGTGATTTCATACCTGTGCTCCTTGTTCTTCATATTATCCCCC